>NC_067169.1:108427006-108727006 GCF_903995435.1 Acomys russatus
CTCTCTGTCTGTCTCTCTCCATTCCTCCATCCCTTCTTCTCTCGTCTGTCTCTGTTTGTCTCTACCTCTCTTTCCCTGTCTGTCTCTGCCTCTCTGTCTCTCTCTGTGTGTCTGTGTGTCTCTATGTCTGTCTGTCTTTCTCTCTCTGCATGTGTGTTGTCTGTCTGTCTGTCTCTCTCTCTTTCCATTCCTTTCTGCCTTCTTTCTTCCTCTGTCAGTCTCTGTCTGTGTCTATCTCTGTCTCTCTTTCTCTGTTTCTGTCTCCTTGTCTCTGTCTGTCTGTCTGTCTGACTGACTAACTTTCTATCTCTCTCTCCATCTCCATTCCTCTGTCCTTTCTTCCCTCTTCTGTCTGTCTCTGTCTTTGTCTCTGCCTCTTTTTATCTTTGTCTCTGTCTCTCTGTCTCTGTCTGTCTGTCTCTGTGTGTGTCCATGTGTCTGTCTCTCGGCATGTGTGTCTGTCTGTGTGTGTGTGTGTGTCTATGTGTCTGTCTGTCTGTCTGTCTCTCTCTGTATTTGTCTGTCTTTCTCTCTGTCTCAGTGTCTGTCTGTCTGCCTCTCTCTCTCTCTCTCTCTCTCTCTCTCTCTCTCTCTCTCTCTCTGTATTTGTCTATCTTTCTCTCTCTCTCAGTGTTTGTCTGTCTGTCTCTGCATCTGTCTGTCCTTCTGTCTGTCTGTCTGCTTGTCTGTCTGTGTGTGTGTGTGTGTGTGTTTGTGTCTGTGTCTGTCTGTCTTTCTATCTGTCTGGAATCTTTCTTAGCAGACCAATTCTTTTGCCATTTTCCCTTTATATTTTGATTACTGGACTTAAATATGAGTGTTTTAAGTTAGGAAGACATGGTCAGGAGGTTTAGTACTATGGATTATAGTGAAGTAAAACCTAATTTTCATTGCATTTGTTTAATAACACCCTTCACTTTAAACAGGGGTGTGTGTGATGATTTAAATAAAACAATGATTTCGACAAGCATTTATAAGACAACAAAGGACATTTAATCGCTGATTGGACATTTGGTGCTGTAAATACTATTGATAATTTTCATTTTAATTTTATTGTAATTAGCATAATAGGTAAGATTAAAAGTGTTTAATTTTAAAGTTATGTATTGTGGTATTTGTGAATGAAGCGGTAGGATATGGAGATGGGGCAAACATGGCTGAGAAAGTATATACGATAAGGTAGCCTTCCGCTGACAGGAGTTGAAGCTGGGTGATTCATGAAGCACATGAAGATTCATTAGATTATTCTTTTGCTTCCCGAATGTGCTTGACAATTTCCATAATAAAAAGTGAAGAAAAAAGTGGGCGAGCTAATAGCTATTGTTCTTTCTCTTTAGAAAAGTCTAAATTAATTGCTTCTTATTATGTGGTCCATATTTGCTTTCTACCTGTGGGTTGCCATTTCTTGACAGGAAATAGTAAACACCATCCGTGATTATAAAAGCCCAGACTCAATGTTTCCTGATATTTGAGTACAGGTGGGATCTTAACTCGAGCCAACACTCAAAAGTCTTAACTTAATTAGCATCAAGTTTCAAGATAATTCTTCAGTGACAAAAAGATTTCCCCAGTGCATTTGCAATCAGACTTTAATGAATACAAAATTGACTTTCGTTCTTCTTCCTGGGACTACATCTATTGGAGAACTTGAACTTCAATAGTTTTCCTTTGGTGAACGTGATTACCTTGGTGTGTGCTTCCATTTTGCTGCCTTATCTTTCGAAAGGAAAAGAGGCCATCCAGCCTACCCCAACTCCACCAGAAATGGAGGTCATCCATTTCCATTTTGTTTCCCCCAGAGAACGCAGAAGATGTAGCAGAGCACATTTTAAATCTGGTCAATGAATCTCCACCTTTGGATGAAGAAGAGACAAAGATTATTGTTTCTAAAATAGATGATATTTCTAACTGCAATGAGATAGACACCAACCTAACTACGATCATACTACAAATCATCAGCACAATGATGGAAAAGCAAAGTGATTCAGCTTCTAACCTGCCTCCAGTAAGCAATAAGTAAGTCACATTGCTTTGCTTAGGAAACAGAGAAGTGATCCTATTCCTTCATCAGCAAACAGGCACTTATGCATTGACAAGGTCCAGTGAAGTGGCTAGCATTATTTGAATAGGAGTGAACTTTCTGTGATAACAACTTTTCAAATAAATTCTAATTTAAATTCCAGCCCGAAATCCCTTTAACGGCTGCATGTTTCTATAAAATGTATCTAACCCAAGGTATCTGGAAAAACTCAGAAATCGTTCTGACACTTTCACAGGCAATAACCAACTCTTTTTAATTTCCTCTTGGGAAGCAGACTTAGGTATGTCTTATTTTTATTTGCTCTTTTACTGTATTTTTATTAATTCTTTGAAAACGTATACTTATCCAGTGCAGTTTGATTATATATATCACCACCTCCTTCCAGCTCTTCCTAGTGCCCCCTCCCCATCTTATTGATAACACTAAAGATGACCATAACTCTCATATGAAGCACTATCCATACACCCTTTAATTTCTTAGATAAGTGCTTTTCAAACTTCCTAGTGCTGTGACCCTTTAATAAAGCTCCTCATGTTGTGGTGGCCCACAACCATAAATTCATTTTGTTGCTACTTCATAACTGTAATCTTGCTGCTATTATGAATTAGAACGTAAATCTTTGATGTGCAGGCTATTAGCTATCTGATCTGCAACCCCAAAGGAGTTGCCATCCACAGGTTGAGAACCTCTGTCTTAAAATATTCTACTAGATTCAGTGAATCCATTCATTCTACCTCCCCAAGTTCTACTGTCATTTCTCTCTCCTGTCTCTCTTTTGGAGCCTCCTAACCCAGCCCTCTGCTTCCACTGATGCCCATCGGTCGCCCATTTTCTACACAGCAGTCAGTTATGTTTCAATGCATATATTCGGTCATATCCTTTGTAGGTTAAAAACATTTTGAGCTCCTTCTAAGGCAAATGAGGCCATGACAGGTCTGACTTTATAAACAATCACTTAAGTTTATTTTTGAAACAACCCTTCAAGATACATGCTGGCACTACCTCAGACTTTGCTAGCAAGGGATATGAGGCTTAAGGAGGTCATTTTGTTCATCCCTACAGAAGTTAGAGGTACTAGGAAGCAGATCTCTGTCTCCTGGGCTCCAAAGCCATGGCTTTTACCAGACAACATTAAGATGACCGTGAAGTCAGGAAGCCAAGCTTTGCAAAGAGACTGTCTTACAGGGAGGATGTCTTGCAGGGAGGATGAGTTTTATCAACAAGGCTGAAAGAGTGCTGTTTGCCTGTGATTCTTTTCAGGATTCTGAGGATAATTGAGCGTACTGGTCACAAAATGGAATTTGTAGGGAGAACAGCAAATCTCACTGTGGCCAGGCTGGCTTTGGCTGTGCTGCGGGTGGACCACAAGTTTGAAGGTATGGCCTTCAGCATCCGCTCCTCTGAAGCGGTCGTAACCCCCCAGGTGAGTACAACCCAGGAAACTAAGGGCCAGACAACCAAATGCTGTTCTAGAACTTCACCCATGAAGTTCTTAGGAAGGCAAACATGCCCTGAATGGGAATATTAGGAAACTATAGGAACCCCAGGGAAGATTTGTGTACAGCCCTTGGTAGGCTAGCATCTTAGTTGTACTGGTGTCTGAATGGCAAGCAATGATGTCACAATTGTCTCTGTCACCTAAAAATCATCCCAAATATTAGCTGACTGTTGGCTATTATGTACGGATAACTTTTTGTATGTTGGATGTTATGCTATGGAGTATTTTTGGGACACATAAGGTAAGAAAAGTTAAGGAATGTGCCCAAGGACACATAAGCTAATAGCTAGGTGGAATTTAGACCTACATCAGGCTGTAATTAGAGTCTGAGTTAAGCTTAGGTGACAGATGCAAATTTCAAATGTTTATGTGATGTGAATGCTAATCACCCTGATTTATCACACTGTACTCCATAGATAAATGCAACCATTATATATCAATTATAAAAAATCTCAGCTGTTTCCACCTTCTAACAGCACTTCAGCCTCTGGCAGGTCTTATGCAACTTCAAAGCAATGTGAGGAAGCATATTTTATTTTCCACCTTAAACCTGTAAATTCATACATGGCAAAGTATACAAAGCCTATGTATGAGGTCTCTAAGTCTAGCTATGGCATATGTCCATATAACCCAAACCATATCAAGATATAGAATATTGTCATTGCTCATGAGAGACTCACATTCTCTTAGTCAATCCCTGAAGCTGTTAGCTCTAGGGGCCACTACCATTCTGACATTTTTTTTTCTGCCATAATTTGTTCCTGCTCTAGAACTTGATACCGCCAAACAAAATCATGTGAAATGTTTGCAATTCTCTGATAGAAGCCTTCTTTCACATATCTTACATTGATTTGAAATTCATCATTTTGTTTTCCATAATTTTTTTGCTGAATAATATTTTTAAAATATATTATTAAAATATATTACATACTTTGTATTTATTCTACTGTTTATTTATCCAACTATATATTTGATTTGATTGTTTCCAGTTTGCAGATATTATAAATAGTGCTTCTCTGAACATTTGCATAAACTCTTTGTGCAGACATGTTTTTATGTGTCTTGAACAAACACTTAAAAACTGAATAGCTGGCTCATTGGGTATATACTTATATTTGTAAGAAATTCCCGTATTTTTTTCTTCCATGGCTAATGATGGGCAGGAAGCTTTCATTTTCATCATGATTGCTCACATAACTTCTCTGTTGACATAGCTGTCAAAGTCTTTTGTCCTTATTATAATTGGCTTGTAGTTCTTCTTTCTAAGTCTCCTATCATTTTCTCAGTGTTGGCTTTTCATAAACATATGTTTAGAATTTTTTTTGAAATCTAACTTGTAGTTCTTTTACCTTGCTAGTAACCATATATTATTTGTCTGAAAAAAAAAAAAAAAAAACCTTTGGCACAGGCAAGTCATGAAACCATTCTCTTACTCTTTCTTTTAAAAACTCTTTAATTTAACTTTTATGCATAAGAGAAAGAGCCTCAGTAAGCTAATTTTCTTACATGGTATGAGATCATTTTGTTGCATGTGAATATTTAGTTTTTTTAAAACAACACCACTTATTGGAAACTTTCTCTTTCCCTTTGGTGTTCTTTGTTACCTATAACAAAAACAAATAGAGTCATAATACATTTTTAAAAGATAAAATAGCTCAGAGGATCTCATAAAGCCTCACGCCTAAGTGAAGAGCTGCAAACAATTAATGGCTGCTGGGCAGGGGAGAATTAGTCTTCCCCATGGACAAACTGCTGACAGGTGGTCCAGTCCAAAGACAACAGCCCTGGACACATATGTAGTAAATGAACTCAGCTGATTGCATCTGTAGATGTGGGTCTATCTTCATCTCTCTCTCTATGTAATGACACTTTTAGAATAAAGGGTGATAAATTTGAAAAGGAGTGGAAGAAACAGGAAGAATTGGAAAAAGAAATGGTAGGGAGAAATAATATACATACAGTATTCATATACGAAATTCTCAAAAAACCAAAACCAAAACAAAAATAGTGGTTTGGGGAAAATAAACCTACTTTTAGGCTTTCTGTGTTGTGACATTAATTTTTCTTTTATCAATCCTTGTTATTGCTAAACTGTATTGGCACCTATATTTTCTGTCTTTGTGTGTGTGCCTGTGTGTTATATGTGTGCATATGTGTGTATATGTGCACCTCTGTGCCTGTGTGCACAAGGCAGAGGAGGATGTCAGGCTTCCTGATTTATCATTCTCTGCCCCACCCCCTTGAGACAGCTCTCCCACCGAACCTGAAGCTTGCTGTTTTTAAGGCTAGATTCTCTTGGCCTTCTTCTCATTCCCATGGACCCTGCAAGCAGTGGGAACGTTAGTAGTATGAGCTCTTCACACACACCCTTTTGAGATCTCTACTCTCAGCCTTTTCTAAGTCTATATGACTTTTTACATCTGCTTGAAAGTCTGTGCAAAGTGATAATGATATTGGGATTGGGATAGAAACTATTGATCAATTTTGGAAGAATTTAATCCTTAGCTACATTGAGTCTTTTAGCTCAAGGACATTTACTTCGTTCTCTAGTTTCATTGTTGATGGGGATCAAACCACCAGTCTTGAACATAGTAAATAAATGAGTGGCCATTGAGCTGGAGCCCCAGCCATCAGCTTTTGAAATAGGATCTTGCTTTATAACTCATCTGGCCTTATGCTAGGTGCCTGTCTGCAAATATAACAGAATACCATTAATAGTGTTAGGATGAACTCCCTCTCATGGCATGGGTCTCAAGCTGAACCAGTCATTGGTTGGTCCTTTCCTCAATTTCTGCTCAATATCTTGTAGACATGACAAGTTGTGGGTCTGAGGTTTTTGTGGCTGAGTTGATATCCAAGTCCTTCCATTGAAGATTTTTCCTGGCTACTGGAGATTGCTACTTCCAGTTCCATATACCCCATTGCCAGGAGTCTTAGCTATAGTCACCCTCATAGATTTCATTGTCCTAGGTTTCTAGTGTGAGAGATGCCCCCATAATTCAGTTGTCTTTTCCAGTACTTTCTCCCTCCCCCCCCCCACCTCATACCTCCTGTTCCCATTTAGTGTGCATGTATTTGTGTTTACAGGGCAATTGCCCATGCAAGTATGTGTGGGAGCCACAGGTTAACATTGAGAATCTTCCCTCATCATTCTCTACCTTATTTTTTTGAGACAGAGTCTCTCACTCAAATCTTTAAGATGTATTTTTCATTATTCACCAGTTCAAAATATTTTTTGCCTTCTTTAATGCCTAGATTACTTAGATGTGTGTATAAATACCAGATATTTGGAGATATCAAAGATATTATTGTTTGTTTCATTCTGGCCAAAGAATACACTTGGTATGATTTCATTTAGTTTAATTTTATGAGATAAGATTTTATGTAGCCTAGGCTCATCTCTAACTCAACTTTCAAAGTAGCTTGAACTTCTGATCTTTCGGTATCTACTCCTGTAAGTGTTTAGCTGTCAGACACAAGTTTCCATAGCTGACTTAACCTTGAGTGATTTTAACTTATTTAAATATATTGAAACTTGTCTTTTGACTTCAAGTAATTGGGTGGAGGTTTTGTGTCCATGAAAAAAAAAAGTGTACATTTTCTAGTTCTTGCGTATAGTGTACCATAAATATTAACAAGATCAAAGTGGTTGATAGTATTAGGATTATTCATGTGTTTACTAGTCTTTTCCTTAGTTGTTTTCTAATTAAAAGGATCTCCAGTTTTGTAAAATTATCTATTTCTTCCTTTAATTCTTTTAAATTTTGCCATATTTATTTCATATTCATTTATATTGTTGGGTTTTCCTAATACCATCCTTAATCATAACTTATTCATCATTATAAAACATCTCTATCTCCGATGCATTTCTTTGAGACAAGGCTTCTCTATGTAGTCAGGACTGGCCTTGAATTAGCTACATGACCCAGTCTGACTGCAACTAGTGAGCCAGCATCCTTTACATCCCGAATGCTAGAATAATATGTGAGTGCTACCATGCCTAAAAGTCTCATCTGCCTCACAGTCTTCTTAGAAAACATGTGTCTGAGTGTGTATATGTGTATGCCAACTATTTTCTTCATATATAAAGAGTGATTCTTGTAGAAAGCATATAGTTTGTGTTTGAACTTTTTATCAATCCTGGTGATTTCTGCCTTTTATATGTGTTTAATATAGTTATTGACACGATTAAACTTGAAACTTAAAACATAAATATTATTTTCTATCCATTTGGATTTTATTCTTCTTTTCTTCCTTTTTGTTATCTTTTGCTTTACTTTAAAAATATTTATTATAGAGCTGGAGAGATGGTTCAGTTATTAAAGGCTAGCCTCACAAAAAATATTTATTATACTTTGTTTTAATTTTTATTAATATTTACTCTTATATTGTCTTAAATAAGCAAATATTGGTTTATAAAAATTTATTTCATTTATGAACATCTTCATGCAATGGAGTTTGATCACATTTGTCCTTATCCTCCTCTCTTTGTTGCACATGTTCATCTCCTGTATTGGTCCCTCATTCCTTAAGACAGTCTCCTTTATACTTTCATGCCTTTTAAAACTTAATAAATTCTGCAAATAAAACATGCAATATTTGTATTTCTGAATCTAACTTATTTCACTTATTATGACATTCTCCAGTTATGTTCATTTTCCTGTGGCTTATTTCTTTCTTCTTCATGGCTGCATAATATTTTATTGGGCATATATAACTACAATTTAAATCCATTTTTATGTCAGTAGTCACCTCAGCTGATTCAATATCTTAGCCATTGTGAACAGTAACACAATAAACATGGATATGCAGGTATCTTACATATGACTTTGATTCTTTTGGGTATATACTCAGGGGCTGTATAGGTAGATAATATGGCTGTACTAGTTTGGGTTCTGATGGAACTTCCACACTGATTTCCATAGTGGCTAAACTGTTACATTTCCACCAGTAGCATCTGTTGTTTTAATCACATTGTCTTAGTTAGGGTTGCTATTGCTGTTGTTGCTATTGATTTGGTTATAACGGCAATTGAGTTGCCTGGAATCAAAGTAAACTCTGTCATGGGTGGCAGTTCAAATGTCAGTTCAGTCCTTGATTTTTATTTAGAGTTTGTCCTATGCATATATGACTCAGAGACCAGGTACATAATCTGTGCACTTTAGCTTTCTCTACTCCAGATGTTCCCCATCATGTTCCTTCAATGGCTGCTTCTCCTGACCTTTAGCTTCTGAATCTTCACAACAGGAATCAGTAGATCTCTCTAGAAACATTTCATATGCTCTTTAAAACAGTGAGAGTTTCAACAAAACATCAGCTGAACAGATGAAAAAACAAGTAGTGTGTGTGCCTTGTGTTTTTACCTTTTTGTGAGTGCTTACTCTGCTCCAGAATCTCTCTGCTAGCATTCATTTTCCTGGGCTTTCAAATGACTGTTAGTTTATATAGCTATTTATATGCAGGAAACTCCTCATCCATTAAGAGCTATTTAGCTATACTGGAAGCAGGTGTTGACCTCCCTGTTTACATATGGAGTCTCCATTATAAGCATCAATGGATAAACAGACCATCAACCCTAGTCACATCTTGGTACCAAATTACCTAGATGCTGAAGCTAAATTGTGACCTATAAGGTCACCAATTGACTGGACATGGATCATCTGTGCTAAAAAGTCCACATGGGCTTTAGGTTCAAGAAGTCATTCCATAAACATTATACACTGTTACAGACACACATCTCCTTTACTTTACACCCAACTAGATAATAGCTCATTGAGAAGCACCATGGCTAATAGGAAAAATACAGGCCCAAATTCCACAAATTTGTTCAGTTACTTCCTCACTTAATGACCTCTGGATAAGTCTTTTAACTTCCCTGAGGCTCTGTTTTTGCCTGAGAGATCCAGCTTTGCAATTGTGTTCTCGGAATTTTTAATAAATCCCACTTTCATTCTCCAAAATATTCTAGTATGTAGCAAATACTATTAATCTCAATGAAACTAGCATATACTTCTAAACATGCATCCCTAGCAGCGTTCTAATGCCTCACTTCCTGGGCTGACTTTTCGTGAAAGCAGTGCTCAATGGACTTGTGAAGCAGGTGCCTAAAACTACTTCATGCTCTACTCTTGTCGTACTTTCTGCTTTCAGAATTATACAAGGGAAGGGAGCCTTGTGCCTCGCCTACTTTATTTCTCAACATTAGGGAAAATCACCTAATTGGTTAATTTTCTTTTCACCTCTGTTATTACGTATGTGGACTTTGGAGCTGGAGGTTAAGAGCACTGTCTGTTCTTCCAAAGGTCCCAGCAGCCACATGATGGTTCACAACTATCTATAATGAGATCTGGTGCCCTCTTCTGACATGCAGGCAGGACACTATATAAATAATAAATTTTTTTTAAAGGAAGAGAATCTTGGAAGCTTGTAAAGAAAAGTGTGAGTATGTGCACGTGTGTGTGTGTGTGTGTGTGTGTGTGTGTATGCATGTGTGTAGAAAGCACATGGAACCAGGCTGCACCTCTCCACTTCGCTCCTCTGTGTGAAGTCAGAATTCATTGGGATGGGAGGAGAGGAGGATGCCACTCTGTTGGATGAATTCTCCAGTTTTCATTTCCTGATTTTTCTTGGCAGATTTTCCTTGGTGGTACCCCTCTAAGGAGTGCTTTGGCTTCCATATATTTGCCTAAATCATTGAGGGAAAAAGTTCCTTTTAACGGCTTACAAACCATCTTGTTTAATTTTTTTGGCCAAACCTCGCTCTTTAAGGTAAGTTCTTGCCTCTGGTAGCTGTCATGAACTGACATGGTAACTCACTGTAATTCTGAGCTCTTGCTATTTTCATGATGTTCTGTTTATTTTAGAATATGCTCTGATTGATTCCACACATCTTTCAGCACAACCCCTGGCCCTCCACATGAATCAGCATCTACTTTAATGATGTTTTACACGTTGAATTTTCACAGCTCTTAAGCTTTGGATGGAACTTTAAGGGTTATCTAGTGACCAAACAGAGGCCTTAAGATGTTTCAAAGCCAGAAAAGAACAGCATGTTCTCCTGATGATATGGCCTTTCAACTTATTAATCTTCCCCCCACTCCATGTCTTCTGGCTTCTAGCTCTGGGTGATCTAAACCTCACCTTAAGCTACAGGCAATGAAATATGGTGAGACATGGGGTTTGAGGGTGACATTGCTGTATTCTTCCTGTATGATTTCTGGCAAAAATCACACATTTTGTGTCATTCCACCTCTGTGTGATGTAGTTTCTTGCAATGTGAAATAGAATAAGAATAGAACCTTCTAGAGACATTAAAGGACTGAAGGAGTTAATACACACAAAGTGCTCATGGGGTTGCCTGGCACAGGCTAAGCACTGAGTGAATGTTTGCATTGCTGTTGTTATTACAGGTACGGCTCTGTGCCTACGACCACTCTATCTCCATGCTGTTGAGATGACAGCAACCAAAGTCTACATGAAGTTCAGGACAGTGAGATATATATATATATATATATATATATATATATATATATATATATATATATATATATATATATAGAGAGAGAGAGAGAGAGAGAGAGAGAGAGAGAGAGAGAGCGAGAGAGAGAGAGAGAGACAGACAGACAGACAGACAGACAGACAGACAGAGACAGAGAGACAGAGACTAACTCTCACTGTGTACCTCTGGCTGGCCAAGAACTTGCTTTGTAGATCAATATGACAGAACAGAGATCCTCCAGTTTCTGCCTCCTGAGCTCTGCGATTAAAGGCTTGTGCCACCACATGCAGCTTTAGTTGTGACTATTTATGCTTGCCATCTCATTTGCTTCTCATAGGAAACTGAGGCTCAGAAAAATGAAACAGTTTTCCCCAAGGTCACAAGTGATGAAGTGGTATAGTTAGGAGTCACATTCAAGCTACCTAACGCCAAGGTTCTGATATTTTTTTTCTTTCCCATTTTTGTGTGTGGTCATCTACTCATGTGTATGTATGTTGATGTGTCTTTGGGTATACACACACACACACACACACACACACACACACACACACACACATATTTATATATATATGGGGGAGCCACACATTCACATGTGTATGTATGCATGTGGAGGCCAAAGATTGTTGTCAAGAATCATCTTTAATTGTTCTTCCACATTATTCATTAAGGCAAGGTCCCTTAGTTAAACCCAGAATCTACCAATGAGACTAGTCTGGGGATCCTATGTCTCTGCTTTTCAAGGAAGGAATTAAAGGTGGGGTACAACCCCTACCTGACATTTTACATTGATTCTGGGGGTCCAAAAGATGGTCCTTTGCTTACACAGAAAGAAATTAACCACTGGACCATCTCCCCAAACTCAAAGTCCTTATGTGTGAAGTTAATGCATTAATTTGCCCAGGTGTGTTTGCATTTCTAAGGGGTTGTCCAAAGGTATGAATACCAGTGGTCAAATAGTCACAGACTTATTTAGGGGGACATATTATACTAGGCCAATAAAAATATAGCAGATACTTGTAGCGCCCACCAATTTAAATGGACCACATTACCACCAAATGTATTTGCAATGTATTATGTTTCCCCAGCACTCTGTGGCTGTTCTCTACAGCTAAATTCTATTTGTTCCTATAGGTTTAGTTCAGTTACTACCTCGGATGCCTCCCTAGAGTTATTAAGTCCATTCTCTTTTCTCTGTACACTGGAATAAATTAGTGGACAAAATGTTGTAATAATGATTTAAAATGTGTTCCAAAGCCGTCTGAACCTTTTTATATTCTTGTCGCTGCTTTGTATCATCAGAGATGCCATTATTTTTGGTCTTAATTTCCCTCCTTCCTTCAGAGGGCTGTGCTTGTCTCTCAGAAAAAGAGATAAACTTGCTTTGCATAGATTTTACACTTAATAAGTAATTTTGATTCTCTAACACCTTCCCTTGAAATGGGCTAAACACCTTTGCCCAAATTAGCCTACAGACGTCATAGCGCCAGATGAAGAAGGCTTAGGCCCAGCTAGTCATCAAATTCTGAGCTGGAAGGGGCCTCATAATTCACAGTGTTCCATAACTTTATTGTGCCAGTGAGGTCACGAAGATCCAGAAAGGGCATGGTACTTGCTGACGGTGACACAGTTCATTCTTTTATTTACCCAATCACTTATTTATTTGGTAAATAGTAATTTCATTTCTATTCTGTGGCTTTTATGGTTCTGAGTGCTGGGTACTGGGGCTATAGTGCTAAGCCAAACAGACCCGGGGTCTGCCCTCATAGAAAATACAGTGAATTAGGAAAGAATGAAAATGTAAGGTTCCACCACTGAAAGAGGTACATGGAGCTAGGACCTGTGTCACTGGTAGCTGAGGAGTGCGTGATTGAAGACATGCTTCCCTGTAACCACCTCTCTCTTCAGTGCCCAAGCCTCACAGCTTTAGTTTTACACAGCTTCCTCTAATATCTTGTGATCAAAAATTTGACAGTCATTACAACATATTACCTTAGAAATTGTTGATAATACACCACTCCTGAACATCTTGTGCCTCTTTCTCTCTTCCACTAGCTGCAGCTCTCAGGAAGGAGAAAAGGCACTAAGCAAGCTCACTGTGGCATAGGGACTTTAGGACTATAGAAGAGGGAAAAGCAGGGGCTGCCTGAGTTAGGGGAGATCACAGCTATGAAGGGGCCCCCAAGATGAAATCAAGAGTGCATAGAGATGACACAGAGGAAATATCTCTGTAGATGTTCGGAAGTATGACAGCTAAAACCTTAGTCTGAAGAGTGAGAAATGATTTTTTACCTTCTCCCATGCTTACCATGTTGTAGGTAAGAGGAATGAATCCAGAGAAGTTAGTTAAGTCTTTGATCGTTGTGTTTCCTTCTTTGGCCTTTCCAGTGCAGAGAGCTGTATATCTTAGACCGAATAGGGAGGATAGGTAGAGGCTATCTAGTCTACCCTCTTTCCTCGTGTTACCAATGGCCTAGAGAGGAGAAGGTCTTTGGAGGAACCAGGGGCTGGGGTCTTTAGGGTGTCAGTAAGACCTTACCACGAGCATAGTTTGTTGTCCCTTAGCAGGCTGCCTTAGGGAACTCTGATGAGAAAGGAACACTAAGTCATCAGAAGGTGTATTCATTATTTGTCTCATTGTTAGAAATTATGCCAGAAAGGGTTGGTTTGGGTTCACCATTTGAGGGTACAGTCCACCAAAGTAGGGAAATCCCGGTGGCAAGATCTTGAGAAAGCTTGTCACATTGTGTCTACAGCCAAGAAGCAAACAGCTGCCGGTGCTCAGTTAGCCGCCTCCTCCTCTTATTTATTCCATGACTCCTAGTTGATGGCATGGTGCCCCCCACATTTAGAGCGGGCTTTCTGCTTCTAGATAGTCCTCCACAGGTATGCACAGAGGCCAACACAATCTAGACAATCCTTTTCAGACACACAAATGGCCATTAACACAAAGTAGAACACTTCCCAGTTACTCAAGTGTTTCGGTTGGCTATGGAGTGGCTACTGCACACCATTTCCTCGGTGATGTCTTCTTAACTGTGTCCAGTAGGCACTTCAAAGGATACTACTAAATGTCAAGCTTTCTTAGAAAATTCTTGGAGGTTTTCTTCATCTCCCTCCCATCTTACTCCAGTTTTATCTATGGTTTTATACATACAATACAGGAGTCAATCACTCAACTAACTGGCCTTATGGAGTCTTGGCCTTTACAACTTCGGGCTTGGTATTAGAAACTCTCATATCTCTACAAATATCCTTTAGTTTGTTGCCTTTAAATTAACATTGTTAAACATCCCTTCTCTGCCACTCATTGGCAAGTGTGGTCATTGTACATAGAGGTACTGAGCCTACCCAAGCTTCAGTTTAGCTGGGAAAAAATGGCCATATGATGTCAGTGAAGGTTGAAGAATATGTATGTGGAAGCAACTTCCAGCTGTCTGGATCACAGGAGGCAAAAGAAGAAATACCTGCTGTATATTAGGCTGTGCAGGGCATGCTAGGATAGAATGTCTGGGCTTGGACCTCAGAGTATGTGGTCTTCCAGAGTGGAGATAGTCATCAGTTTCTTCAAAGACATATTCCAAGCTGGGTATTGATAAACATATTTCCTTTTTCTGTGGAGGACAGACCATGAAATTAGTTTGTAACTACCTTATGAAGGATTCAGATTCTCTATGAGAAAAGGTGCCCTTATAAGGATGGTCAAGAGTGAGGACCAAGGTAAGTTGTGAATCTGGATCATTTCAAGGCAGAGAACACTTTGCTTTGTCATGAGGGTTAGGGTTAGGGCAGTATTGAGTAGTTGGTACAAACCCAATGTTGGTTGGCTAGATATGTTCTGGATAGATGAATGAGTGGCTGGCTGGCTGGATAAATAAATGAGTTGTTCTAGGTTGTTGTTGTTGAGCTTTATGTGACGAAGAGACGAACCAAATGACAATGAAAATTCATCCTTAGACTGTGATGTTTTTCCACACTTTTGTGCCAAAACTGTGTAGCATACCATTGATTCTAGATTGATAATGACTATATAGGAAATTAGATGTTAAGGGCCTTTGTGTTTCATCTGCAGGCTGAAACAAGCAATACCACATTAATCACATATGTTGTGAGTGCAAGCATCTCAAATATGTCTGTTCACAACTTGGCTGATCCAGTGATTATCATTCTGAAGCATATTCAAGGAGACTGGGTAATATGTCTGTTTTCATCTGGGAACCACATGACCTCAGGACCCCAGTGTGGTTTTTATGTTGAAAAAAAATGGCCAGTTTACATTCAATTCAAAGACTTCATGATGCTTTTCTATTCTAGGTGGCAAAAGTAGGTTATAACTGGGTGTTTCTAGAAACAATGCTATATACTCAAGGGATCCTGAATAGAGGGCATTCTAGCAAGACAGTGACTAAGAATAAGCAGATCTCTTAGTTGTAATAGTAAATGCCATATAATTACATTCATTTTTGTGGTTTTTTTTAAGGCAGGTTTCTTCATGTAGCCTTGGCTTCCTGGACTCATTTTGTAGAGCAGGCTGGCCTTGAACTCACTGAGATCCACCTGCCTCTGCCTGAGTGCTGGGATTACAGGCGTGTATTACTTCACCTGGCTATTTTATTCATTTTTTGAATGAGATAAACAACTTCATTGAAAATAACATTTGTATTCTTTGATTTTCCATGAAAGCATTAAAACATGAATTAATTATCAAAGGACTGAAATGATAACCATATGGAATAACATAAGGCATATATTTCTAAATGATCAAATTTAGTTTAAGTAAAAGAATGAGCTACTATTTCATTCTTTGATGTTAATATGTGTCCAGTGTGAAGTTTTAATAGCTTCCTTCATTCCTTATCTAAGAGACCATATCATATAACATATTTTCCACTAGTCTTAAAGAGAAGAGAAGGGAGACTGGGAGAGGGAATTTAAAAACCAGACTGAAAATAAAACATGTCAGTTTGGTTAAAAAAAAAAAAAAAAAAAAAAAAAAAAAAACCTCTCAATTTGGACTGGAACTATGACTCTCAGACCATTCCATTGCTTCCCAGTCTCCCAGAGAGTGCAGGAGCTAGGGAAATTTTAGAACTCTTCAACAGGCATAATGAGGAGGCAACTTAACTGTGTGTTCGTAACGGATGATCACAGCTGTGCGTCCCAAATTCCAAAGCCTCACAAAGAACAGCTGCAATACACCAGTCTCTCACTGGTTCTCCAGAGCTTCCCCCTAGGCCTCCCACCAATGGACAGATCCCAGTATTAGTATATGACACATGCTACATTGCTGTGCAATGACATGCTGTTTTCTTACTTGTAAGTCCAGAGCTAGGTGGAGTTAGACTTAAAATCAAACGATAAATGGTCCTTCCTCTCTGTCTCTCCCTGTGTGTGTGTGTGTGTGTGTGTGTGTGTGTGTGTGTGTGTGTGTGTGTGTGTGTGTATGTATGTGTTTGGATGAATGTACAGTTGTGTCTCCACTGGCTAAAAAACTTGAAAACACTTATAGGTGCTTTTTTTTGGTTTGATAACCTGTACAAGAAAAGGTACTTAGCTATAATTCTCATTTTTGCAGAATTATGATCAAGTTTACTGTGCCTTTTGGGATTTTGAAACTAACAGTAAGTATTTATAGAAGCTGACTTTGACTTTGTCACCCCCCTCCCCAATCATTTTCCCATTTGGTGGTTGAGGGAGAGGGTTGTTGTCAGCTGCTGTCCAATCAGGCACTACAGAGCACTCTGCATGACCAAGATATCCTATATGACTTTTAGGGCATGAAAATTAAGAAAACTCCTTTTGGTAAGACATTTATTATAGCATTTATAGAAATAGCTTGACTTATGGGTAAGCAAGATTGGAAAAAATGCAATTAGAAGGCCCAGTGCAGAATAACTGAACTATTTGAAGAGGGCTGAAAAGTGCTCATGTGGTGTGTAAGGTGTGCTTTCCTACAGGGACTATCACTATTTCCTTTCCCCTCCCTCTTTTATAGCAATTGAGTCCTTGGTAGGCCCTATGCCCTCTGAAGGACCCAGTTCTTTAATCATCTCATTGAGGAGATGAGACTTCATTACTCCCGAAAAGCCCTTCCTGCTTGGAGAGCTATGCATCTATCAAAGTGTTGGGTGTGATTATTCCTGCCTGGCTTCTCTTAGGTTTTATGCCTCCACTGGAGTCTGTAGCGTTAATACCAAGTGTCAGAGAATTCTCCCACACAAGCAGCGTCTCCCAGGAATGCCACAGCTAGTGGTGAGAAACATTCGTTTACCTAGGGAGCTCTGCCTGGAGACTTTCCCCATCTAGAAATCTGCGAGAAGAGAAACATTCTTTTTCTACTTAGCTCTTCAGGGAAAGAATGCTACCTCCTTCTGACAAACAGAAGCAATGTCTCATCTCCTGGCTCCCCCCCCCCCCGAAATCTGTCAGAAAAAAAAAATGGTCCTATAAAGTGACAAGCCTGTCCTCTGTGTCTTCAATAAGCACATCCCTGTGTTGATTCATGGCCATTGGCTGAAGTCCACCCAGGAGAACTTTTGTCCCTGGATCCCTACACTGTGAGTCCAGAACATCTGGAATATATGGCATTATCCTAGGAGGACAGTTCTGCTCACAATTCGATACCTGTCCTGAGATAAGTGTTCTACCACCCTGAACCAGCTCAGTAAACCAAGATCTCCAAGGCTCTAATGGGCTGTAAGGATCTTCAGACCACAATCACTTGAGCCCATTTGGTTTCTGGGTGGAATTGGCTGTTTCTAATATCACTGCTTGTCCCAAGTTGGTTAAGTGGCAGCCTTTATTCCAAAGGTCTAGGCCCTCCTAAAACTTCCAGATCAATTTCTTTGATTGGCTACTCACAAAACATGTTGTGCCACCATGGTGACGGGAATAGTTGCTCTTTATTAGAATCTACCTTAATCTGTAGAGATGTCGTACAGAAGCAGAAGTGAGTGACAATGACCATAGACTATTTACAAAGCCCGCTCTCACCCCCTGCACCGCTGACACACTCGTCAATTTGGCCTATTAAATGTAATTTAACTTTTCTGTTCAATTGTGTCTGTACCTTGCTGTCTTAACAAACAATGCTAATTATAACACACATTCGGAGGGTGCATATGATGAAAAATTAAACATTTCTGGGAAAAGCAAAATTGCTTTGAAATTCCCTTCTGTCCCCTGCAGATGGGCAAGGTGGATGGAATTCATCAGGCTGTAGAGTGAAGGAAACCACTGTAAATTACACAATCTGTCAGTGTAACCACCTCACCCACTTTGGAGTTTTAATGGTGAGTTGTCTCTTTATCACTCAATGGAATTTTGACAACTTTTACTAGGTTCAAGCTATGAATGTACTTGTAAACTAAATAGTGGAAAAATTGTATACAAGCAGAAAAAAGGTCTCTTCTCCCATGGTGTTTACCAAAATAGAGCACTGTGAAACAGGTGTTTTCTTTTTCTCTTCATACAATTTTAGATGAAAGCTGAAGAAGCTCTTGTGGAATATGCAGTGTCAGTATGTAGCCCACGTTGGCCTGGTCTTCCTGCCATAGCCTCCTAAGTGCTGATGCATAAGGGTGCACATCAACACCTGAGCTAAGCATGTTTTATATTCCCTTGAATATTTTTATCTGACACATAAAAAGCATCAATTAATAATTGTCAAATTGTAGGAATCTTATTTGGCTCACTCCCACCTGGCTAGGGCTTTAAAACAGCAGTCAAAAGCCTTGTGCACATGCACTATCTCTGTCAGCAATTAGCTTTGCAGTTTTCTTTTGTTGGGGGGGGGGCGTCTTACTTGCTTAGAACCTTTCTTCTGAGATGTGACTGATAGAAGGGAGAGATTCAGTGCTTCTCTTATCTCAATACTATTGATGCTTGGAACACATAAGTCTATGGTGTGGAAAAGAGTTCTGCACATTGGGCTCTATTCACTCAATGCCAGTAGCACCTTCCTCAGCTGTGACAACCAAAATATATTTCTAAATATTGTCAAATATCCCAGCTAATTGAGAACTCCAAGAATAGATTAGTACTTCCTAGCTTAAAAGTCTCTTCTTCTTCTTCTTCTTCTTCTTCTTCTTCTTCTTCTTCTTCTTCTTCTTCTTCTTCTTCTTCTTCTTCTTCTGCTGCTGCTGCTGCTTCTGCTTCTTCTTCCTCTTCTTTTTCACCACTACCACCATCACCAGTACCACCACCACCATCACCACCACCATCATCGTCATTATCATCATCACTTTATGTGCATTGGCATTTTGCATGTATGTATATCTGTGTGAAGGTGTTAGAAGTCCTAAAACTGGAGTTACAGTCATGTGGGTGCTGGGAATTGAACCTGAGTCCTCTGGAAAAGCAGCCAGTGCTCTTAATCACTGATCCAGCTCTCCAGGCCCAAGTCCTAACATTTAATGAGTCATAGAATCATAAACATCTAATGAAAGCCATGGATTTTCTTCTCAAACCAGTGCACTTGTATATTCAAATAGTTTTACATGACATTTCAGATCCTTGATGATCTTCAGATTCAAACATTACTGGACTGTTCCTTTAGACAAATGACCAAGTTATCTCTGAATTTTTAAGAGTTATTAAAGGTTTGAGAAAAAAGGAACATTTTTTTATGATCTGTGTAGTATTTTGGGCCACTCAGTTCAGATATTAATTCACTTTGTATCCCAAATTCAAATCCACCAGCTTGGTTATACTTTCAAGTGCTGAACATGTTAATGACAATGAAGCTAAGGCCTAAATGTTCTTTCAGTGTGGTTGATGGCTTTACATGCTGTGTACGCAGTAAGCTGTAGTAGGTCTGGACAAACTATATAAGGTTTTATCACATAGCCATCCATATAATTTGACTATATAAAAGCTATAATAGTGTTGTTATATGTCCTGGGAACCAACTGTTCATGAGCACTAGAACACTCTAAGTGCTCTGAGCTTGTTCTGATTAATATATAAAGCACTGCATATTGCAATTCTAGGATTTGTCCAGGTCTACAGTGGATGCAGTGAATGAACGAATATTAGTGATTATCACCTACACAGGATGTGGGATTTCCTCCATTTTCCTGGGAATTGCAATGGTGACATACATAGCTTTCCAGTAAGTTTCTACAACTTATCTCTGAGTAAGTTTAATTTGGTCTAAGGGATGTGTTATCATTGAAACCTTATTAAATTCATGAATATAGCACAACAGGAAGAGGTTAGACCACTAGATTCTGAATGGGCAACTTAAAAATAACACAAAATAACTATTATTAGACTATTTTAAAAAGGAGAGGCTTGCAATTAGGAGTAAAATCTATCTACCCTGATACAAGGACAGTAACAATAAAAGGAAAAGTCTAAAGTTTTATTAGAAACAAAACCAGAGGAAAATTAAGATAGTGAAAGGACAACCACAGACTAGGAGAAGATACTTGGCAGTGTGTTTGTGCAAGCATGCCTGCTTGTGTACGCCCGTGTGTGTGTGTGTGTGTGTGTGTGTGTGTGTGTGTGTGTGTGCCTACAAATTAAAAATCAAGACAGAAAATTGAAAATGGACAAAAGAACTGAATGAACACTTCACAGAAAAGGTTGTCGATGGGCATCACTAATTTGCATCCAAATGGTTAGTAAGTATAAGATCATATGGCAAGGTTATCAACATTATTACTCATCACAGAAATGCCAAGTAACAACATAATTATTTTTAAAACTGAGCTTAAGTTGAGAGGAGGAAAAGCTGGGGGAGCATGGAAGGAGTTGGAGGGGGAGATGTATGAAATTCTCAAGAATAAAAAATATTAAACAAACAACCAATTTATTTTCATTAACAATAAAACCAACCAACCAATGGACCAACCAACAAAAATGTCCAAACCCTACAATTACATGCCTGGGAACCCACAAGAACACTGAAAATTTAAAGTATCAACAGTAGAAAGTGTACACACACACACACACACACACACACACACACACACACACACCAAAAACAGAGCCACTGTAACTCTTATAAATTGCAGCAAGGGGACTTATAAGACTCTAACAAACAACTCTTGTTGTTTTACTGTATAGATAAGATGTGGCACTGCTTAATTGGAAAGGGATCCCTGCCTGGCCTAACATTTGTTTGTTTGTTTTAAAGCAAACTTCGAAAAGATTATCCTTCCAAAATCCTGATCAACCTATGCACAGCGTTACTGATGCTCAACCTAGCATTTCTGGTTAATTCCTGGCTGACGTCATTTCAGAAAGTGGGACTATGCATCACAGCTGCAGTGGCACTCCACTACTTTCTGCTCGTGTCTTTGACTTGGATGGGCCTAGAGGCAGTCCACATGTACTTTGCTCTAGTCAAAGTCTTCAACACATACATTCCAAATTATATCCTGAAATTTTGTGTAGCTGGTTGGGGTGAGTATTCTACTGTTGGGCTTGATATTCTCTCTCTCTCTCTCTCTCTCTCTCTCTCTCTCTCTCTCTCTCTCTCTCTCTGGACAGGGTTCTCTGTATAGCTTTGGCTATCCTGGACTCACTTTATGGACCAGGCTGGCCTTGAACTCACAGAAATCCACCTGCCTCTGCCTCCTGAGTGCTGGAATAAAAGGCGTGCACCATCACACCTGGCATAGCAACTGTCTTTTTAAAAATTTAGCTCCACCTTAGTCTGTTTTTCTCCTCCTCCTCATTCTTTTTCTTCCTCTTCCTACTCCTTCTCCTCTTCTTTCCTTCCTCCTCCTTCATTCTCTTTTTCTTTTTAGAAAATTTGACACTTGGTAATTTACAAAGACAGATATTCTTTCTAAGTTCTAGAAGATTGGAAGTAAAAGCTCATCGAGTCCTGTGTTATAACATGGTGGGAGGCATCCCATGGCCATGAGTGAGGGAAGGAGACAGAAATTATCCTTGTATAAGAGACCCACTGATGAAAAAACTGTGAGCCCATTTGTTGCAATAAAGCATTAATCCATCCCTGAAGGCAGGTCTTTTATCACCTAACCAACTGTTGAAGATTCCATTTCTCAATACTGTTGCAATGGGGATCAAATTTCTACCATATGAACTTGGGAGGACCTGTTCAAACTACAGCAGGCACTATTTGGCATGTTATTTCAGACCCAAGTCTTACTAGTATAGTTCAGGAATTAAGGAGTGCATCACTGGAGTTTAAATGTGCATCTCTCTTCCTGCCTATGTGGTTACGTACATTCGACAGAGTAAAGAGTTTGTGCCAGATAATTATTGAACACCCACCTTTGTCCTGTGCTGTGTAAAAATCCTGGGAGACTTTAGTTCTCCCCTCACAGAAGTCACAACAATAGATGCCAGCTGATATTCTAAGAGCTTTGCATGTGCATGTATCACGGCATCTGTATAGAGTGGGTGCTATTATTATTCTTACTGAAGACACCAGGGGGAGGGTTGTATTTGGTAAAACACACACCTAAGATTTGAACCAGGGAGCCCGTCTCCAAAGTTTGGACTTTTAATACCAATGATCTTTCTATATTGCCTCAGAAACAGGGAGGAAAGACTTCAAATTGACCCTTCCCATGCCTTTTGACTGTTGCAACCACTGTTGCCCTTGGAGGAAGGCATGGATGGGACTCAGCATGGAGTTCCTCCCTTCTCTCCCACTTTTCCTTCTCATCAGTCATTCTCAGCTCCAGTCACAGATCCTTCCTCCTTCCTTCACTCCACATCATACATGACAATGGTCCCTGCACCTTGTTTCTTGTCTCTCAGAGCATCTTGTTTTATGCTACTTCCTAAGACTCAGGGAAAGGCTAGGGATTGTACTCAGGAGCAGAAGAATCTTGAAAAGTGTCAAGTAGAATCACAAGCTAAGGACAAGCTAAGGCCAAGGTCTAACTGACTAACCAGGAGAGAAAGATACAATGAGCCATACATAGATACAGCTTATTATTGACACAGTGAATAGGGAAGGAGCTCAAATTACATATCTCTACTTCTCACCCCAAGCTCCAAAAAGAATAACACTGAAGAGAAAGGGAACAGACAACACTGTACAAAAATGGTGGGGTTCTTTATGGCTGAGGAGTCAGTTCTAAATGGAAGCTATGGGCTTTTCTACTCTACAGCTCCATTTTAAGGGGAGCAGGGTACAAAGCTTAACACCTCTGCAGCCCCAGGGGGTGATAAGAAAGTGTCTTGTGACAACTCCCCAGAGGAAAGGGGAGCTATGGTATCCCACAAGGTTCTTGAATTCTCCCATTGATGAAGGTCCATTCTGTCAAAATTCAGGTAAGCTGAGATGCAAGCCTTTGCCACTCTGGCTTATATGGACATATACAAGGACATGGGGGAGGGGTACTGCTAAGGTGCTGCAGAGGGCAAATACTAGGATCTCTGTAGATTTAGCAGTTGACCATACTAGGCCAAAGCAAACTGCTATAAAGGTTTATGCCTTTAAATGTCTAGGAAATTTAAATTAATTAAATAAATTTAAATGTATTAATTTATACGTGAATTTAAATTTATTAATTTATAATTATTTAAATTAAATTTCTAGTAAAGTAGATTTGTCTACATTTTATAAACCTAACAGCTAAGTTAGGTGCCTTATGCCTGCCATGCCAGATTCAAAAACATCCTAGGCTACCCAGTGAACTCTAGTTCAGCCAGCCTTCCAGTGTGATACTCTGCCTCAGAAACACAAATTGGAGAGTGGGGTCTGACTTTCACACAAACTCTGGTGCCCCATATTTGACCACATCCCCTGGATGGGGAGGCCTGGTGACACTCAGAGGAAGGATAGCAGGCTACCAAGAAGAGACTTGATACCCTATGAGCATATACAGGGGGAGGAAGTCCCCCTCAGTCACAGTCATAGGGGAGGGCAGTAAGGGGAAAATGGGAGGGAGGGAGGAATGGGAGGATACAAGGGATGGGATAACCATTGAGATGTAATATGAATAAATTAATAAACTATTAAAAAAGAAACACAAATCCCAAACAAACAAAAAGCAACAGAACAAGTAATAGGGATACTTGCAAGAATTCTTGTTATACTTATCTGTTTTAGGTAGGGGTGCATGAGTGTGGTGTACAAATGGAGATGAGGGGAAAGCTTGAGGGAATTCCCTCTCTCCTCCTACCATGTGGGTCCCCAGAATCAAACTCAGGCTTGGAAACAAGTGCCTTAATGTGCTGAGCCATCTTGCAAGCCCTAGTAGTTCCACATGATTTCATCCTTACTAGGAGGCCTCCTTTCCAACATGTCTTATAGCTTCCGGGGGTAATTTTTAAAGTTAGGATGGAAAATAATGGGCTTCACTGTAGTATTTCCATACTCTACACATTATACTATATTATTATTCACCCTTTTTTCCTTCTGGTAGTCCCTTCCCATCTTTCCTGCTCCCCTTCTGTTCCTCTTCTTTCCACCAGTAGACCCCTTTCTTCTTTCAGGTCCATGAAAAAACCATGTGCATGAGGGTGAGCTCAGAGCTAGGTGTGGCCTAGCTGTGTTGGAAGGGATTGATCTGTTTATCACATTTGGGGCAGTGGAGGATGCTTGCCACTGTGGGGGTTGGGATAGCTTTGGGGCACTATTTTTTAATTCCACATCCAGTGTGTGGTGTGGGTGTGTGCTCCCATTAGGAGAAATGCAAGCTTAACAATAACAAAATCAGTTCAGTTTTGCAACTGTACAGCAAATTCAGTTTGTATAACCCATGCCCACACTCCCATCATGTTTGACCATTTTAACTGAGCTGATTGCTTTATTATAGTGTGGCTAAATTGAGTGGCTGTTAACAGGTCCATCTAGTCAAAATGTCAGTGTTGAAAAGACTTGCCTGTCAAAAAAGGAAAGAAGGCTGCAGAAAAGAAGGTCTGTGCCCTTCCTCCAAGGTGACTTAGACAAAGACAAAGACATAGTGGGAACAAAGGGGCAGAATTAAAATGGAGAAAAGATGGTGGCCTATCATCTGAGAAGAAATGCTTTGTGTGGACTTGTAATCTAACGAGCTAGATGCTTTGATTGCCAAACTGAGTTTTTGGCTCTGGAGCTGTTTTAATAAGTAGTGAGCACCACCTTGAAGCCACAGGCATACTGCTTGGTTTAGCATATTGAAACACTCCTAGAAATGTTTAACTTGGAAGAATTCACAAACATTTTGCAAATAATGGGTATTTTGATATTAGCATATCTGTGTCTAATTTAAACAGTGTCTTAATGTATCAGTCCCACAGCTGTTTGCTTGGGATCCTTCCCCCTGGATTTAACAGGTTCCTTTGCCTTGCTTACCCACTTTAGGAATCCCAGCAATCACAGTGGCCATTATACTCAGTGTAAGAAAAGACCTATATGGAACTCTGAGCCCAACAACTCCATTGTAAGTACCGATATTTCTTGCTTTGGGGGTGGTGGGATTGTAGGTATAGTGGGATGCTTTTGGTCAGGCACTTAGTCTAAGCACTGGCTTAATGGGAAACACGGGGTCAGTTTTTCCATTCAAACACAGCCATGCTCACTTGTGGAATGGTTAGGTGTTTGGATTCTATACGATCATGGCTAAGTCATCTTGCATTTTAGATGCATTTCTTCTGGAAAATGGGTCTAATGTCATTTACCTGTTGCCTGATCCATGGCAAATGCAATGTAACTGGCAACCTTTTTGGATGCAAATGCTCAGACCATGGGAAAGATTTAGTGCCTAGTCTAAGGAAATACTGAGATGAGTTGGAAACCACATTCTTTCTTTTAGCAACAAGGGTCTTTCCAGAAGGAGACTGGAATTTTTCATATTGTAATAAATCGACTCTCAAGCACAGTCACAAGAACAGCTTTTGAGTCCCCTCTCTTTAGAGTCTTCATTGGAGTCGTGCAATCCTCTAGACTGCACAGTCTTTTTATTTAAATTCCCCATAGCCATTCCCTTTACCATGCCCTCTCAAAGTCACATCCACTTTGGCTTCCTTGTCCTGCTGCACTGGGATCAAGTGAAGGAGGCCCTGTATCTAACACGCCTCTGTCTTTCCTATTGAGATGGCAGTTGCCGGAGGGTCTAAGTGGCAGCGCCCTCTGCAGTAGATGCTTTCTAACTAAAATCCCTTGCTCTCCCTCACTCTCTTCTCTAATCTCTTGTCCTCAGCTCTGTCCTCTCTCGTTGCCTGTTCTGTGATTTAAAAGGTCCCAGTATCTGTCTCATAGTGATTCTTCTTCAAAGATCAAAAGCAAAAGCAAAACCAAAACAAAATCAACTCTGCGCCCTCGCCCCTCACAAAGAGCTTTTTATATGTGGATTTGTTAGTGAGAGACAGATAGCTCTAAGAGTTTTGTTTTGTAAATAATTATGCTTTCAAAGGTAATTCACCACAGGGCACAAAACCCAAAAGTACAAAGGGTACAGGCTGGAAAGTAAGCCTCTTCCCACTGCCCAGCTAGGAAGTGTTTCTCCTTTCAGGTAACTCCTATTACCAATAGACAGACATGTAGCTATTTCTTTGCACACAGTTTTTGACTTGCTTGTTTTATTTTAAATGATATCTTCTTATTATTACTTTTTATTTGGGGATTGAGTCTTATGTATAGCTCAGGATGTTCTGGAAGTTGGTATGTTGCCCAGGCTGACTTCGAACTCAGTAATACTCCTGTCTCAGCTTCCCAGATTAGTGATATTACAAGCCCGAGGCATGACAGCCAGATAGTGATTTTATTTTTGACACATTATTGTACTTATTTGTGGAATACAGCAAAAATATTTGAATATGTATTTATGTTGCATTATGGTCAAATCGAGGTAGTTAGCGTATCTATTATCTAAAAAATGTATCATTTCTTTGTGGTGACAACATTCAAACTCCTTCCCTTCTCAGTAATCTGAAATATACAATACAATATGGTTTACCATAGCCACCACACTGTGCAGTAGAACACAGACACATATCCTTGCTGTCTGCTGAAGCTCTGTACCCTCCCTCCTATTCTTCCTAGGCTCTGATGGCTGCTTACCTGCTCTCCCATTCTTTGTGATCAACATTAACAATTCCTTTAGATTGATTTATTTTATGCTGGTGAGCATTTTGCATGCATGTGTGTATTGCACCATGTGCATGCCTCGTGCTAAGGGAGTCAGAAGAAGGTATCCAGTTCTCTAGAGTTTGAGGTTTAGATGATTGTGAGCCACCATGTGTGCACTAGGAATCAAACCCAGGTCCTCTGCAGGAGCAACAAGTGCTCTTAATTTGAACCATCTCTCCAGCCCCATGGTCCACTTTTTTGCGTGTGTTGACCTCTCAAACACTTTGTGCATGCTATTTTGTATACTGGTATTTTCACTGAGATCATCTGTATTCCAAAATATGGTGCTGCCTCATTTTGAGAGGGTTCTATAGTTTTGTTTGAGTCTGAAAATGATAGACCGAGACTCCTAAGTATGAGACTCTATTAGGGAAACTAAATGGTTTTTTTTAATCCTTACCCTCCTAATTCACATTCAAACACACACACACACACACACACACACACACACACACACACACACACACACACACACACACACGACATGTACCAATGTGGACAACATGTCCCAAAGGAATGTTTCTGGATTCAGAAAGAAATTCCAGCTAATTAGACACACAGTTGACTTAGTCAAGCTTGTCTGCCTACAAAACTCAGAAGTAATGCATCTCATAGTGAGAAATGTTGTTCAGTGAAGCATCTGCTCTCAGGAACCCCTATACATCTCTTCTTTAATAGCAACTGTAGAGCTGTTAAGCCATCCGGGAGTCACTGCTGCCTTTTGTGGTCCAAATGTATCATATTTTAAAGCAGTACAACGAGAGGAGAGCCATCTTCTTTTTGTTGCATTTTCATTAACTCTGATCATCTCCTCATTGTTTGATATCACATTCAGGAATGTTCTGGCTCAGTCCTGTCCTTTTGCTGTGATATTTCTCATGCAAAGCAGAATTCATCTTGCAAATAAAAGCTCTAGTTTAAGGTGTGTGCAGGGTGGGGAGGAGAGCTTCTTTGGGGAAAAATACATAATTTGTTTTTCCTTTGTTGAAGAATAGAATAGTTTCTTGGAGAAATTTACCGAGGTTGCTGTATCTGTATCATGTAGGACTCAAACTCCCATTGGAAGGCATCCAGAACTAGGGCTCAGGAGAGTAAGTTTAAGCCCAATTCTGCCTCCAGGGGGCGTGAGTGAACACCATTGTCTTGCCTTACCTCTCTGAGTCTAGACGTCTTTAGTTTCAATGACGCTTTAGTTTCAATGACGCTGACCATGTGATCTTAGAGTGTCCAGAAAGCAGTAGTTTATGTTTATGGCTCACAATAGTCTTCTCTTCCTTGCTCTATACAGTTGCTGGATTAAAGATGATTGCATCTTTTACATCTCAGTGGTGGCTTACTTTTGCCTCATATTTCTCACGAACCTCTCCATGTTCTGCACTGTGCTCTTTCAATTGACGTCAGTGAAATCCCAAAGCCAGAAGACACGCAAGAAGATGATCCTGAATGACCTCAAAGGCACAATCAGTCTGACATTCTTACTTGGCCTCACCTGGGGCTTTGCCTTTTTTGCCTGGGGACCTGTGAGGATCTTTTTCATGTATCTTTTTGCCATTTGTAACACTTTGCAAGGTAACCACTGTACGTTGGCTCTTTCTGCGGCTTAGCTAGACCCCCTGTAAAGCAAAATTTGTTGTTTTGGAAAATAATCGCACATGTCAGAATTTAAAGGAGAGAAAATAAATGGCAGGAAATCCTTACGTCCTGAGGGTCAACAAGGGGCCTATGGGAATACTAGATAGATGTTAGCCTTCATTAAGTGGATACACAGCTCTTTTACTCAAGGGTGGAGGGAGCACTTCAAATAAGGTGGCACAACTCTTTCTGGTTGGTGGTGTCTGCATCCACAAGGTTTCTACAGCACTCATGGCATCAACAGTGTGTTTGTTGATAAACAGATTCATGCTTGTGTTGAAATGTTGAAGCACATGGTCTAGTTGAATATAGCAATTACTAGACAGTAGAGACATTACATTTTTAACTCTCCAGGTTCCATTTGCATCATATGTCTTAATATTTTATTAAACCACCAGGCTAGAAAATTGAAGAGTCACACAGCTGCTTAAATGCAAAGGGCTGGGACCAAAGTTCTGAATAGAATATGTGAAAACATAAAATATGCTGTTTTTTTCCTTCTGTGTGCTGTTTGCTCTGTGTGTGTGTGTGTGTGTGTGTGTGAGAGAGAGAGAGAGAGAGAGAGAGAGAGAGAGAGAGAGAGAGAGAGAGAGAGAGAGAGAGACAGAGAGAGAGAGAGAGAGAGAGAGAGATGAGACGGAGGAGAGAGAGAGAGAGAGAGAGAGGCAGAGCACATTTACAGGCTGACCTCTTCTAGTAATTAATTCTTTATTCCTTTGAGACAAGGTTTCTTACTGAACTTGAAGGTAAGTTGACAGCCAGCAAGCTCCACCAATTCCCTTGCCTCCATCCCACATAGCACTGGGGTTACACGCATCATTGCCATTCTAGCTTTTAATACGATGCTAAAGATTGGAAAACAGAGTCTCATGCTTGTACAGCAAGTACTCTTATTTGCTAAGCTGTCTCCCCAGCCACTTCTGTGCCTTTTGATTGCATCTGGTAGATGAACGCCTTAGCAGCTCTTTCGCATACTTCTTACTCAGTGCCTTTTGTGGCTGCTGACACTTGATGACGGAGGCTGATGACTGAGGGAATGGCTCTACAGTGGACAAAGCCACCTGGCTCATACTGAAGTGCTCTTAACTTGATATTCTAGCATGTCACAAGAGCTACCAACCTTGGTAGAGAGTGCTCATAGAAGTGGATCGGGGTCCTATACACACTTCCTTCTCAGTGCTAACTCCAGGATGCTCTCTGGCTAACAAATCTGAGGAGAAATTTGTCCAGAGTATTAAAAGTGGAGTTGAATGAAGACTGTAAAGTCAGTTGGAACTTGAAAAGAAGGAGTTGCTTGTGAACTAACCAGTGCTCCATCCCTTGGCATAGGGGAAAAGAGTTTGCAGAATTTAATCAGTTATTCTCTTGAAGATGAAAGCAAGAGTCCCATAGAACCAATGTGAAGAGAGGCATGCTATCTGTCAGACATGGGTTTTGCCAAGCAAACGTTACTAGTCCTGCTTATAATGTAGAGTGTGCTGTCATGTAGCAAGGGTGTTTTCAAGATTCTAAATGTCTAAGTCAAGTTACACACACACACACACACACACACACACACACACACACACACTCTGAAATGAAACAGGTGAACAAACTAGCAATTTGAATGGCAAATGGTCAACTTGTAGCCATGACTGAACGGCAGATGTCCTGTGATTAGGTAAGGAAAAAAATTAAGCTTCTGATGTGTGTTTGTGAAGGAGGGGGTACACTCCTAGAAATGCAGGTGGCAAAAACAAAACAAACCACCTGACATCTTCCCTTTTGCTTAGCTTATAGTGAATAAGCAGATCAATGTATGGTGGGAAAGGGAGAGAAAAAGCTGCCAGGGCTTGAAGAGGGAGAGCTGGCAGGCAGCTCATTGGAATTTACACAATAACTTTTAAGTATGAAAACTCACAAACGTGTGTGCAAGAGATCAGAGCAGCAGCAGCAATAGGTGCTCACTCTTCGTCGTTGTCACTGTTGTTTCTTTCTTTTTAAAAAAGATTTATTTATTTATTTGACATGAGTGCTCTATCTGCATGTACACCTGCATGTCAGAAGAAAGCATTAGATCCCAGTATAGATGGTTGTGAGCCACCATGTGGTTGCCAGGAATTGAACTCAGGACCTCTGTAAGAACAGACAGTGCTCCTAACCACTGAGCTATCTTTCCAGCCCCCACTGTTGTTTCTTGTTCATGCTGTAGCCAGAGTTCTCAGCTCTGAGGCTGAGGCTTGCTCCCCTCAGGTTGCTGCACTGCCTTCCAGGCGGCTGTTGCCCAGAAAGAGACAAGACTACTGAATTCATCACTGTGGCTGTTTGCTTCCACATCGTGAGAAAGCCCTTCGGGGAGTAAATGAGACAGGCCTCCAGATTGCTGCCTCCCACCTGGAATCACAGAGTCTCAGGGCTGGGACCAGGGAACCAAGATCTTGCCAATCCAACTATCCATTAAGCGACAGAAAGTTCCTTGGCTCTTCCTGAAACTTCCCAGGGACCAAAAGCTCAGCATTCCATGAAGCAGAGCGTTCAACTTCGGATCCTCTTGGATTTTTAGTCCCATCTTCTTCCTTGGACAGAAAAATAGTGCAATGGTTAAGACCATGAGCTCTATAGTCAGACATCCCCTTCTCAGTGCTGATGTGGCCAACTCAAGAGGAACTCTGTGACCTGGGAAAAGTTTATTAAGCACCATAGATTCCAAAGCCTCTCACCTGTAAACATGAGAACAGCAACACGATACCTAGCACACGGCCATTGTTAGTAAGCACTAACTGTGATTTGTTAGTACGTGATGATTCTGATGCCTCCTTCCATCACTCCTAGTTGTGACCTGGCCAGCACACAGAGTAAGCATAATTTATCTTCTTCGTGACAGCACTGTGAGATCTCTGACTCATGCCATCATGTCTCCTCCGCGTGTATTACTTGCCACAAGTAGTATTTCCTTATCTGGATACAGAAGCCCAGATTTGCTTGTGTCCATCATCATGCTACTTGCCTCTCCTTTTGACTATTGCTGTCTGTCAGCATCCATTTGAAACAAAGACGCCCTCTGCTCCCTCGAACTGGTGGGCAATATAATCAAAGCAGGGCACATTTCAGCAGATTACAGCTTGCCTCAATCCAAGATTCTTGACTTTGTGGTGGACCTCACGGCACAGACCTGCAATCACAACTACTTCGAAGGATAAAGTGGGAGAATTGCAATTTCAAAGCCACCACCCTGGAAACTTAGTGAGATCTTGCTTCTAAATAAAATAAACGGATAAACAAACAAACAAACAAACAAACAAACAAACAAACAAATCGGGCTGGGTTTATAGTTCAGTGGTAGAACATTTTCTGAGCACATGTAAAGACTTATGCTCAATCCCCAATACTACACACACACACACACACACACACACACACACACACACACACACACACAATTACTTTCACTAAGGCAGTGGCTGTTATAAACTTTGAAGTTACCTACCCTTCTGACTTGTGTTCAGTTTGCAATGACTACTATAAATAATTTTACCAGCAGGACAATTTGCCAATGTGGAGGCAAGTTGAACTCTTTTTAGAGAACAAAGATTTCCTAATAGCACTTGAACCAAAATATATATATATTTTTTTGAGGTCCAAAGAGGTATTACTAAGGTTATAGACGACGATGAGAATTTATGTGTCAAATGCCTGGAAGTTCAAGTCTACAACTGTCCATTCTATTCAGCTGTGACACACAGTCCTGGAGGCAAAGGGGAAGGTGATATGAAGATTAAAAGGAGACAGAAGTCAGACCTTCAAAGACTTGACAACTGGAAGATAAGATGGTCAATATGCAGAGAATTAGCTGGCCAAGTAATGCACATATTATATGAAGCAAAATATTATGGCACCTCAGAAGTGGAAATGGTGCTTTTCAAGTTGAAGTATCTGCAAGGGCTTTGTGGATAATGATTTTGAGCATGGACTATAAATAAAAGTCATAGTATTGACAAGAATTACTTCTGCCAATTCCACCCCCATCTTGAAGAAATCCAATTAGTCCTCCAGGGAATTTTCAGTCAAGACCATCTTAAGTCCTCCTTTCATTTCCTCAGGGGCTATTTTATAGGATAAAGATGAAAAATGTCTCACATTTGACAACTGATACCTCCAGCACTTCCCTCTCACTTGCCAGACAAAGTCAGAGATAGGCATGCTTTGCACACGTTTCAGTTATGCCAAAGAGCAAGTACATCAGCTATTTATGTCTGTGTAGCCCCCTACCCCCTAAATCCAGCAGCTTAATACTGCATACGTTTCTAACTTTAACTATGGGTCTGATCCAGAATCAAGGCACAACTTAACTATATAATTGTAACTTAACTATATAATTGTGGCTCAGAGACTGTCATGAATTTGGAGTCATGCTGTCTGCTGGTCCTGTTCAGGACAGAGGTATCTGCTTCCTAGAATACCCAGTCACATAGCTGGGACCTACCATGTGCGTATCTGCATAGGAATGCCAAGATATTGTCAAGACAAAATACTTGTTTTCCTAGAGAGTGAGTGGATGCAAGGGTATGTCTTTTATAGCCTGATGAAATGACACACCATGACTTCTGCTACATGTCATTGCTATGTGAGAGGATGCTGCATGTCAAGGCCATGAATGTCAGTACATGAAGATGAGAATCATTGAGCACTGTCTCTGAGGCTGGGTACCTAGTAGCCCTTGTATCTCATGCTATAGGATGGATGGCAGCCTAGGGGAAAACAGTGGTAGGCATGGAATCTTAATGCTGAGTTTGTGTTATTGCTGCCTTTGGGGAAGCTATAAAGAAATTGGAAAGACATTACTGCCCCGAGATTCACTGGAAGCAGCATTGATGGGGACAAGAATAGGCCTGAATCAGATTAGTGCTAACTGGTGAAGGTAGGTGAAAAGACTGATCTCGTTCTCTCCGGCTTAGGGTTCCTCATTTTTGTGTTTTACTGTGTGATGAAGGAGAGTGTGCGGGAGCAGTGGCACGTGCACCTTCAATGCAGGTGGTTTCAGCTGGATGACCTCTCAGGTAAGATGCCATCCTAGGTGAGCTTTTACACTATACACATTTTACAAAACTGATCACATGAGCCTGTCTCATAATGAGGCTGCTTCCATGGCATGAAAAGGACACAAAGGTGAAGGAAGTCAAGGGAAGACTGTGGCTTGGGTCATAATTTTAACCCAGTACAACTTTCATTTGGGGCCCTGGCTTTCTTGCATTGCTTGTCATCTTGTCTGTGCTTCCGTTAGAAGAATATTGGTCGAGTTACTTAGTGTGTTTCAGGAACTGGGCTGTGGCACCTTTTGGCCAGTAGCCACCAGTCGGTGGAGTGAATGTGAGAAGAAAGAAGTGGTGACTGGTGGAGTGAATGTGTCAGCGTTTCTATGACGCTTCACAAGTGAGCTGCCTGGGTGACTCTTCCTATAGGACTCTGCCAAGTGGGAGATGTAGTGGCCTCTAGTGATGCCTCTCTCAACACTGTCCCATTCCTTGAGGACATCTCCAGTGGAGGCAAACTGGTATTCTCTTTCCCCTCTTTTTTCTTTTTTTTTAATTCTTCTTTTATATAACACAGCCAACCACAGCTTCTCCTACTTCCACTCTCCCAGTACCCCACCACCACCCTTCTCCCCTAGATCCACTGCTCCTCCATATCCGTTCAGAAAAAAAAGCAGGCCTTCCAGTGATATCAACCAAACAGGGCATGTCTCAATAGCAATAACACTAGGCACAAACCCATATATCAATGCTGGACGAGGAACCCAGTAAGAGGAAAAAGGTCCCAAGAGCAGGTAAAAGAGTCAGAGACACCATCACTCCCACTGTTAGGTGTCCTACAAACACCCCAAGGTAAAGAGCCACAGCCTGTTTGCATAGAACCTAGCACAGCCCCATGCAGGCTCAATATTGGCTGCTTCAGTCTCTGTGAGCCTCTATGAGTCAATGCTTAGTTGATTCTGTGGTCCACGTTCTCCTTGTCCTTGACCCCTTTAGCTCCAATAATCCTTCCTCCCCAACTTCTGTGATTTCCACAAGTTCTGCCTGATGCTTAGGTGTGGGTCTTTGCATCTGCTACCTCAGTTGACCAAAGACACCTCTCTGTTGATGATTGAGCAAGACAACAATCTAAGAAAGAAACTCAAAGCAATTTTATTAAAAACAGGGACAAGACAAGGCTGCCCACTCTCTCCATATCTATTCAATATAGTATTGGAAGTTCTAGCTAGAGCAGTAAGACATCTGAAGAAGATCAAGGGGATACAAATTTAAAAAAGAAGATGTCACAGTATTGTTATTTGCAGATGATATGATAGTATATATAAGTGACCCCCCCCAAATTCTACCAGGGAACTCCTATAGCTGATAAACACCTCTGATAATGTGGCTGCATCCAATATTAACTCAAACAAATCAATATCCCTCCTATATACAAATAACAAATGGGATGAGAAAGAACAGTATCTTTCACAGTAGCCTTAAAAACATGAAATACATTGGTATAATTCTAACCAAGCAAGTGAAAAACTTGTATGAAAGAACTTCAAATCTTTGAAGAAAGACATCGAAGAAGATACCAGAAGATGGTGTACCAGTGACCTTCAAGTTCTTATGCTCTAGGGAAAGCAGACATCTTTGGTAAGTGCATTGTATTTCCACATGTCACACACCACAGGATAAATTTACTTTGTACAACTTCATGGAAAAACTGACTCCCAGAATAAACAGGCATTAAGCATTGGACTTTACAATTTAGAGGGATTAGTGGAGGAAGTATAATTACTATATCACAGTCTCGCCCATTTTAAGTATAGCATTTGATCAAGTTTACATGTTTAACTTTTTTTCTGGTGTCATTTCAGATGGGAGAAGCAGGTTTGGGTTAAAGGTTAGGCATAAACAGAAGAGACTGAAGAGAATCCGTGAACCCAAATTATTGACACCATCAATCAAGTCAACAACAACCAATTCCACTTTCAAATCCATAAGATCTATACCTAGTACTCCTTCAGAAATAAACTTCTCAAACGGTAAAGCATGACACTGTTGTTTGCATTTGTATTCCAGTGGTACTCAATAACATGAAACTATATGCTGAATATTAAATAATACTACTTTCTAAAAACAAATACATATTTCATATATGATATAACTAATATTTACTACATTATATGATATATAACATAATATAGTACCTATGATAGATATCCAGGTAAGCACTAAATCTAATCTATATTGTAACTGTATGCAGATTTGTCATTTTATAGATATATGAAGCTATATATGTGAACTAATTCTTTTTTAAAAGATTATTTATTGTGTATAATACATAATTATTCATTTATTTATTATAGATACAGCATTCTGCCTGCACATACACATGCACGCCAGGAGAGGGCACCAGATCCCATTATAGATGGTTGTGAGCCACCATGTGGTTTCTGGAAATTGAACTCAGAACCTTTGGAAGAACATCCAGTGCCCTTAACCTCTGAGCCATCTCTGCAGCTCTCCCTAATTCTTAGCTGAGAAAGCACATATAGACTGGTGGGCTGTTAGACCAATAGAAAACAGAATGTTTAAACCCTCAAAGTCCCAGACTGTTGGAACCAGAAAGAACCCTAGACATACTCTAGTTCAATTTTCTCAACTTATGTAGAGAGACCCTCAGTCATGGTAAAGGTGCCTACGGATAGTCACTAAGACATAGGCAGCAGATGGAGTCAGAAATCAGAGCTTGCAGATTTCCTGGCTACGGCATCCTACCATGAACACTCCTCGAGTTGCTGCCACAGGAACTGTCGTACTTGTAGGCAGAGACAGGGGTTTAGCTGAAGATACAGTATTAGGAGGGAAATTGCAGGGAAAGGATGGATCTCCAATTAAAAATGTAAAGTTTTCTCAACATAAGGAAAAAACAACAAAGGGACAGTAAAAAATGATTGAGAATTTTTGAAAACTATAAGTTTAAAGGTGGGTGTAGTGGCAAGTGCTATCATTCCAGACCTTAGGAGACTTACAGAAGGATTGTCCAGGATTTGAGACTAGCCTGGGCTGCGTAATGAGGCCCTATCTAAAGAGAGAGAGAGAGAGCAAGAGAGAGAGAGAGAAAGCAAAACCCTTAAGTTGATGCTGTGATGACCACATTCTGTTCTACTTGGACCATGATGCAAGACCAAACGAAGCTGCAGCTTCACATATAGACAGCTTAGCTTTGATAGCTTAACTGTGGGCAGCCTGACACTTCTCAGTGCTAATTGCAGTTCTCTCTCTCTCTCTCTCTCTCTCTCTCTCTCTCTCTCTCTCTCTCTCTCTCTCTCTCTCTTCTAGTTTTTATTACACTGACTCTAAAAATGCATTTTATTTTCCAGGCGTAAAACTGATTTAGCCACCAAGTGCTATGTTCAAAAGGGCTTTGTCTTGAGATCAGGCTGTGTCCTTAACTCTGTGACCTGTGCTTAGAGCTTCATTCTTTCCATCCTTAATAGGTATAACTGAACCAGCTAGCTGTAGGTCTGTGTGACCAGACAGGACTGGTTGAACCACACTATATAATCTTAGTCTCCTTCATTGTATGGGAAAGTTAATGGTATCCATGAAAACAATCTTTCCCTAGCCACTGCTACCCATCCCACTACGGCCAGCTAACCACAGATGTTCATTGCTCTTCTTGGAGGCCCTGAATGTCAGAGTATAAAGAATGCCTGAGTTGTGGAATCTCTTTAGGAGCTAATAGTTGGGGCTGATGGGGAAAGATCAGTTTTGCAAAATGGTATCCTTGCTGTCTCAGGTATATCTTAGTTCATTAGCAATATGTATCCCAAGTGTACATGTGTTTTTCTTCAGAGAAAGCAGTAGCAAATTCATATTGGAAAATCTTAACACTCTTGTGCCAAGCACTATTCCAGGAGAACCAAGAGACCCAAAGACCTGTTGCAGAGTGCACCTAGATTATGGCTATAGCTCTGCAGGGAGTACTTGTGTACTTGTTGCCCAGGCACTGTTGTCAGCATGAGTTCATCTCCCTCAAAGTTACGTTAACAGTATATTTTCCACAACGTTCACTTTTTTCCTACGTATTCATCACAACATTCCATGAAGTTTTTAGGTTTCTTTCTTGTGCAAAAGTCCTTCAGGACCCCAGTTTAAACATTCTTTGTTTTTTATGCAGGTGACTTTGATGACAGGTCTTATGCTTTCTCTTCCTCGAGTTGTGAAGCTGAGCCTACTTGTATAAGAAGAGCATTGACTACAGAAGTCAAAACAAATTCCATTCCGAAGCGAAGATCATTTTCCATAAATATCAACAGAGATGCTCACCTGATTCCCAGCCCTGGATTTGGGGAAATGTTCAATTTGTGAAGCAAATCTTCCTCTACCTTGTATTCTAAAGATTGTTTTGAGAGAGGCAGGATGAAATCATATTTAGTAAATATTAACCTTGGAATGCTTTTCCTCGTCAGTACTTTTTTTATTTAAAAACATTATTAAATACATTGTGATAGAAAAAAAGACAATGAAGAAAAAGACAATCCTTTTCAGCTTTATTCATTCATTATTTTTTATGAGTATGAGTGTGTATATACTTGAATGGATGTGGGCCACGTGGATACAGCCCTTAGAGGCCAGAAGATGGCTTCCGATCCATCAAGATTGGAGTTGCAGGTGGTTGTGAGCCACCTTGAGGGTGCTGTGTATTGAACCTGGGTCCTGTGCTGAGTCACCTCTCCTGCCCCAGTGTTTTGTTTTGTTTCGTTTTTCAAAGAGATTGAAGCCTATGAACAATGCATTAAGGGAGAAATGTCCATTACTTTGGAGATCTTTGTTTAAAAAACGTTGTATGTCTTAAATAATCAAGCAGACCAAAAAGAAAAAAGAAAAAAAATGAAAGCAAGACCAAAGTCTTTATTGCTCTGCCCTGAGAAGCAAGCAATTGTAAGTGAACAAAGTTTCAGGATCCCTAGCTATCTGGATAGCCTCAGAAATAGGCAGGAAAGCCACAAGGTCAGAGCTTCTGAAAAAAAAAAATAACAAACAAACCCCTGCCTTGTTTGTCTGTTGAAAAAACAAAACAAATCAAACCTCGAAAAACTAAAATCTCCAGCATTCAAGTCTTCCTTTTGATTGTAGCCCTTTATTTAACCATGTTGTGTGGAAAGGTGAATTGTCTACTCACACAGGCACACATTCCATGGTGGATACTGTTTCTCAGCCAAGACAGGTCCCCAGGTTTCGCAAACAGTGTCTTGATGAGTGTAACAGAAGAGAAATAAACTGAAGCTGTTGGCTCTCCATAGAAGGGAAGGGTAGTTTAGGACAAGTATAATGGAAGGATCTGGGACAGAGAAAAACCATCTGAAGATGACAAAATGAGCAAAGAAAAGTGAAGTCCCATGGATTTGTGTTCTATGGCTAAGCAGGGGGAGAGACTTTTGTATTTGTTTGAGATAGGTTGCCCATCTCTGTCTCTGTCTGTGTTTCTGTCTGTGTCTCTGTTTCTATATCTGTCTGTCTCTGTCTCTGTTTTTGTCTCTCTCTGTCTCTGTCTGGGTCTTTGTCTCTCTCTCTCTCTCTCTCTCTCTCTCTCTCTCTCTCTCTCTCTCTGTCTGTCTCTCTCTGTCTCTCGGTCTTTGTCTCTCTGTCTCTGTCTGGGTCTCTCTCCTTCTCCCTCTCCCCTCCCGCTCTCTCTCTCTCTCTCTCTCTCTCTCTCTCTCTCTCTCTCTGTGTGTGTGTGTGTGTGTGTGTGTGTCTGATGCTTCTCAGATTAGCCCTCATGGTCTGTAACTGCTAATTTCATCCACTGGTGGTACAGGCCTTTAATCCCAGCACTCAGGAGGCAGAGACAGTCGGATCTCTGAATTGGAGGCCAGCCTGGTCTACAGAGGAAGTTCCAGCGTGGCCAGGACTGCACAGGGAAACCTTATCTAAAACAAAAACAAACACAAAAACAAAAACAAAACACCCCAAAAAACACAACACCAACAACACCAAAACCAAAACCAGAAACCTACCCCCCAATAAAACAACAACAGCAAAACAAAATAAAACCAACCTATGCATTCTGCAAATGTTTTGATTTGGTGGTGGGTATCTTTTGGCTATAACATGTCTACAGTTGTATTTATTGTCAACAAGTAATATAATCCTGATCATTCTCCTGTTTCTTGAATGATGAGTGCACGGCTCATCTCTAATTCCCTGACATACTTGACAAATAAGAACATTATTTTATGTAAGAGTTCATAATTTTTTTTCATGACTCCTCCTGGTAATTAGTAAAAAAAAATATGGCTTTTGCAAATTAGATAACAATTTGAAATAGCAGGGATAACACAGATTTATGTTATGTGTTGATTTGTCCTTCCTGGGACACAAAAAATGCTTGATTCTTTTATGAAGACAGACCAAAGAAATTTTGGAAAGAAAGCCCTAGAATCTTTATACTGGCCCCAATCAGCAATCAACATTCAACTACTCCTGTCAGGTGGCCAGAAAGTTAGACACATGAAACTTAGTCTACTACCTTCAGCAGATGTTGGGCTAGAGAACCTGGGCATACATGCAGCCACAGAGACTGAATAAAGTATGGATGTGCTGGGAGACAAGTGGTTCATGGGAAGAAAATGATATAGGGTCTGGATGGGCTGGAATTGGAGGGTTGAGAGCTTGAGGAAGGCAAGGCTCCATTTCCACTACTGCAGGCAAATAAATGCGCATTATTCAAGCCTGGCCAACAAACTCACAAAGGCCCTTACAGCTGCAGGGCATGTGAGCTGGCTGCACATTCTCTCCTGTGCCTGTGGGCACGATGGCGAAAACAAAGTGGTACTAAACACTAAGGCTCAAAAAGTTCTTGACCAGGACTCCAGCTTTTGCTTTTTTTTTTTTTCTCCTTTTTTTCAGAAATCAAAAAGGTGACCATCTAGGGATATGGGAGGTGGGAGAGAATGAAAGGGCTAGGGAAGGTAAGGATTCTATTTATATTGTCAACATCTCAAGCCTATGATTAATTTGTGTGCTCCTGGTTGTTACTTTCAAGCACTTAGGGGACACAAAGAGTCTAGAACAATAGAGAAATGTGTATACCCTTGATGATTAGGTAAAATGGTGAAATAGCATAGCTCACACTTAGAATGTCCAGGACTTCATGGATACTCTATATTTTTCATGTGTACATCAGGCTAGGTGTGACTGACTGAATGGCGTCAAATTGTGAATGGAGGAGGAGGAGGAGGAGGAGGAGGAGGAGGAGGAGGAGGAGGAGACTACTGGAGATTTTTTCCCCAAACACTCAAGGTTTGAGAGTCCTTAACAGTCACTGAGATGGGAACAGATGGTATGTCATCTTTCCTTAGCTGTTATGTTTAAATGAGTGGGCACAGGGTGAGAATGATAATTGCTTTCACCAATTTCTGCCAGATTTGGTCAACGGATAGATTCTGTTTGCCTCCCCTTAGCTAGAATTGTGGGCATCCTTTGTCTTTTCAATGTGTCCTTAGAAATTTTCATTAGAAAACTGAAGATGTTATATCAATAAGCACTTAGCTATTCTTAACCAAAATAATAAAATAAGATCTTTTATATGGCTGCAATTTCTGCTAAGATAAACAAATGACTGAGCAATTTAAATCCCCAGATAAACTTTGATATTGGAAAACCAATCTATAATTAAGTTGTATAATTAGGTCAGTGGTAAAATTAAACAATTACTCTAAACTCATAATCTTTACAGTGCCTGTGTATGTGACTCAATTGGAATAAATAATTATAGCTATGGGTTAATAGATATGAAAACTATTCATCATTTGATAGATTTGGTCAAATGTAATTGATCATAATGGTTTTTAAAAGACTTTTCAGCCTGAGGAAATTTTAGATAGTTTTTTTTTTTTTTTCTGATAGTAAATCCTGGACCCGCCCCCTTTTCTTTTTATAGAAGCTTTGTGGTTGTGAATTATTTTCTGTATCATTAAATTTAATTCCTTTCCAGGTCTCTAGAAGCTGTTTTGATTTTTTTTTTTTTTTTTTGTCTTTGCAGTGCTGGGATGGCACTTTGGGCTCTGTGCATGCTAAGCAAGAATTGTATTCTAGCTCTTATTTCATCTTCTCTGTGGACATGTGTGGTATTTATATATGTGTGTATGTGATCCCACAGGTGTAGGTGCATGTGTTGATGTTGAATGCCTTCCTTGGTTGTGTCCCACTTCATTTACTGAGGTAGAGGCTGTACCTCAACTTACTAATTTTGGCTAGCCAATTGGCCCCAGGGATCCCCTGTCTCTGACTTTTAAGTGTTACCATGACTACCTGTGGATTTGAGGGTCCTGCATTGTGGTCCTCAAACTTGTATGGCAAGTGCTTGAATTGCAGAGCTTTCTCCCTAGTACCCCTTTGATTTTTAAAAACAGTCTAGCTTTGTAATCTAAGCTGGCCTGGAACTTTTGCTCCTCTTGCCTCAGCCTCCCAGGCACTGGAATTGCAGATGTGAGTCACCATACCCTGACAGGAGTGGCTTTTACAGATAGAAGCCATTCCTTTGAAATGAGTCATCAAGAGGCCTGGTGTTTCTTCTCTTCTAGTCTTCATGGGACACAATGAGCCTAACTTCAGGCCCTCCCCCTGTTTTTGCATAGAGCTCCAGATCAAATGCCTACTTTCTTCCTCAGCTTCCTCCAGTGATTTTTCTCTAGATTGCTGCAGCACTAAAAACTCCTTCAGTTCTTTGTAATGAGTTCAAGATTTCTTTTCTACTACCCAGATTGTAAAAGTCATATAGAAAGTACCCCTTGCCTGCTTAAGAAATGAGAATGCTTAAGTGTATGGGGAAAAATATGGAATTTTCCGAATTGAAGGTGGTTAAAGCTGAGTAAACAGGCAAGCTTCACAAAGCAGCCCACCTGTCTACATGTCCCTGCTGTCCCATCTGTGCCCCCAGGCTAGTGCTTCTGGCAAAGCTTTGACGTTGCCAGCAACAGGAAACCAGTTGTCTTTGAACTGACCATGTTGTCCACTCCAGTTAATCAAGCAAAAGGGCCTTACTGAAAACATTTTAGCAATTAAACTCATGTGTGGGAAGGTACCAAAATAAGGAACAAGATGGGATATGGTGTATAAAAGAAAACTTTATAGGGTTGGGGGGAGGGGATACATTCCTGGCAAGGGAACATCTCAGGAAAGCAGCAATGTCTTGTATTCCCAAGTTACTAGTTCAGACTCAGTCCTAGGGGACTGTATTTGACCAACTGAACTGTGCTATACAGAACAATGAGTGCAAGACATGGCACCAAAGCCTTTAGGGGGCCTTTTGCGTTTGATAGTGGTGGTGGTGGTGGGGAACTTAAAACTTTCTATTTATCACCCCCCCCAAGAATAGCCACAGTGGAGAAGGCATTCTACAAGAAAGTGAGAGGATTGTTGGGAATGAAAAAGGAGAGAATCGTAAAGGATGATGTGCGTTACACACAATGTTGGGCTCAGTGGAGTCTCAGTGGACACTCTTCTATAGGGAGGTCACAGTGCTTAGATAAGCAAGTTGCTTTGCCAAGCACCCTGATGCTCTATCATTCATGCTCTCACTTGCTTTGCCTGAGACAGAGGTGAATCATGTGGGTATGCTAGAGAAGAGTGTGCCTTGGAAAAAGGTGCCCCTGTGAGTGTGCTGGCTCACGTCTGTGATCCTGCACTCGGGAGGCAGAGACACTGGCTTACCACAGGTTTGAGGCTAGCCTGGTCTACATGGCAACTTCCGGATTTTCCAGAGTTACATAATGAGAAGGAAGGAAGGAAGGGAGGGAGGGAGGGAGGGAAGGAGGGAGAAAAGGAGGGAGGGAGGAAGAGAGGGAAAAAGAAAATAGGTGATCTTTAGAGCTTTGCGGCACCGTCATATGAAAACATGCTTCCAGGTTTGCCTTTGTCCCTGCCTTGCCTCAGCTCTCTGTGAGTTCACAGCTATGTGAACCTTTTAAAGTGCTTCTCCTGAAAACACCAAAAGGCATCTTCTAAGAGTTTCCCCAAATGCCTGCTCCTTTTAGAGGCCTTCATCTTGGCTTAGGAAAGGCTGTTGTCAGAGATGGCAAGCAAGGGGTAGTGCTGCTTGCCGTTTTCATCCTCTGTGCTAACAGTATAGTACTCTCAAGAAGAAAGTTGAAGAAAAGTGGGAGACAGGTAGTACTCAGGGCCTCACATTGGACAACTTTGGTTTGTTGTATGTTGTATGTGGTGTGGGCCTATAATCCAAGAACTCAGGAGGCTAAGACAGGAGATGGGTGAGTTCAAAGTCTGCCTGCAATATACAGAACTTTCCATGCTATCTTGAGCTAAAAAGCAAGGTCCTGGACAGACAAAGCTATATAAAGAGACTCCCTTAAAAAATAACAAAAAGGAAAAAAAAACAAACAAACAAAATAACCTCCCAAACAAAACAAACAAACACATTGTCTTTGGCTGGTGCCATAGTTTGAACAGGACCCCTGGGCCCAGATCCGCCCATCATAATGTTCTTCTTGTAGGTTTCTACAACCCTCTGAATCCTTCTATTTCCCCATTCTCCCATGCCTCTCTCACCTAGAGACCCAATAGGATGTCCTTCCCTCTATCCCACTTTCTTGATAAGTGAATACTTTCATGGGACATGCCCCTTGGGCTAGTGTCCAGATATAAGTGAGTATATACCATTTGACTCTTTCTGCTTCTGGGTTAACTCGCTCATTATGATCATTTCTAGTTCAATCCATTTGTCCACAAATTTGGAGAATTCCTCCTTTTTAATAGCTGAGTAGTATTCCATAGTATAAATGTACCACAGTTTCTTTATCTGTTCTTCTACTGAGGGACACTTAGGCTGTTTCCATGATCTGGCTATTATGAATAAGTGTAGTAAACTTCGAAGCCCTACCCAGATCTAGCCAATGGACAGGACATTCTCCACAGTTGAATGGAGAGTGGGGATTGGCTTTCACATGAACTCTGGTGCCCCATATTTGACCACGTCCCCTGGATGGGGAGGCCTGGTGGCACTCAGAGGAAGGATAGCAGGCTACCAAGAAGAGACTTGATACCCTATGAGCATATACAGGGGGAGGAGGTCCCCCTCAGTCACAGTCATAGGGGAGGGGAGTAAGGGGGAAATGGGAGGGAGGGAAGAATGGGAGGATACAAGGGATGGGATAGCAATTGAGATGTAATATGAATAAATTAATAAAATATATTAAAAAAAGCAAAACCAACAAGCAAAAAACAAAGTTGGGGTGGTAGCACGCCTTTGATTCTAGCACTCAGGGAGGCAGAGGCAGGAGGATTGCTGTGAGTTTGAGACCAGCCTGGTCTACAAAGCAAGCCAAGGACAGCCAGGGCTGTCACACAGAGAAACCCTGTCTTGAAAAACAAAACAAAACAAACAAAAGTGCTACAGATGTATGTCAGTGGTACTATTTACAAAGCCCTGGATTCAATCCTTATGATAAAAAAGAGATTTAAACAACAATAACAAAACAACAATAAAGTTGATTCCAAATCAATAAATAAACAGTGACTTCAAATATTGAATATACCTTCTCATCTAAATGCCCAGGGGACATATAGATGTTTCTTGACCATATGCAGTCCTATGAGAATTATGATGAAAATGAACAAAAAGTTTAGGCTGGTAAAATTCCAAGTTTCTAAGATTTACTTCCATTAACTTAATGCTTGTCCTAGAAACAAAGCTTAGGACTTTCGCTTGCACTCCACATTATTTAGAGGTGAAGGGTGGCAAGACTGAAGGCTGTGCTACATTAATAGGTGACGGCACTCAAATCAGGCAGCAAGGTAGATAGATGGTTAGGTAGTTTTCTCCTTCAAATCGTTAGCCAGCTCATCCATCATGCTCGCTTGGTTGTGGGTAGCCATGGGACTAGATATGGAAATGAATCTCAGTCGCTGTGAATTTTGATTAAGGTCTAGTTCATGCAAGAAAGATTTTTTTGAATCTTCAGCCCACAAACTCCCAGAAGAATAGACACTTTAGCTACAGCTACAGGGAAAGGATAAAGACCCGCTATAAAATCTTCAAACACTGGTCCTTTTAAGAGGAGAGAGAGAGAGAGAAGGACATACGTCACTGTGAACCATATTTCCCTGACCTAAATAACTAACAAATCTGATTGTGGACTTGAGTCAATAGACTATTCCCTAGCATTAAGGCTGGTGACTGCACTGAGCAGGGGACGAGGAGTGGGGTGGGGGGAAGAGATGCTCTCCTCTTTGCCTCCGCTAGACTCTAATCCAGAAATGGAAGAGGTAATGTTCCAGATAAACGTCTCGGTGATGTTTGACGTTATTTGACTCAGTTGTCTAGTCAGGCATGGCATGCTGATTGCTATGGATATTTCTTTGAGCTCAGTCCTATGCTAACCTCCTTAGAGGACTATCTGGTGACATAAAAGCCACAGTCCTATCCAAAAAAAGCACTGTCCTTGAGATGATAGAACATCTACATCTGCAACAATTTTTCCAAAGTGGCATAGGTTAACTCTTCAGAATGTGTGATGTATACCTTTAGGTATAACGCACCTTAGCATTCGCTGTGTTCAAGACATTGGAAAAGGCAGACCCAGCTCATACAATTGACTGCAAAGCAGATAATTAAATGTGCTGTGACAATACAGTGTATGATTCGTTAATACACCATTATCAGAGGTTCCAATTGATACAACAGACAGAAGATTAACGGTTTCATCCCATTTGTAAAGTCTGAAGTCTTTAAGGCCCAATATTTTTGTTTGTTTGTTTCAAACAACAAGGGTTTCTATGTGTAGCCCTGGCTGGCCTGGAACTTACTCTGTAGACCAAGCTGGCCTCAAATTCACAGAGATCCATCTGCCTCTGCCTCCTGAGTGCTGGGATTAGAGGTGTGTGCATCCACCACCCTGAAGTTTTTAATTGTATTAAATATACCCCAGGACCCAACACTTCCACTCCTGTGCACATATCCTAGAGAAATTAAAAAAAATGAACTCATAAAATATTTGCACACAAATGTCCATTGCTGTTTTATTCATAATAGCCCCAACAGACAAACAATTTAAATCAAGTAAAATCATGGTACAAGGACAATTTATGAAATATTCATACAGGGGAATATTGCATAGCAGTAAACAATAAACTATGGCTAAATAAGTCAGTATGAATACATACAAAATGTGCCGTGCCAAAGAAACTAGACACGAGAGGTTTTTTTGTATGATTTCATTCATTTGAACGTGAGAATCCATCAAGAATTAAATAAGTCAGACTAGTTGTGATCTCTAAGGAAAAGGTACAGAAGCAAACCTTCCGGAGAAATAGAAATGACATATATGTTTAATTAGATGGTGGCTGCACAATAAATAAATAAATAAGTAAACAAGTAATAAATAAATAAATAAATTCATCCAGTAGCATACCCAGAATATCATACTTTATCATATACAAACTGTCCCTTAATTAATAAGCAGAGGTAAGAAACATAGCTAAGGGTCCCTCAGTAGTGCATACACAAACTGTAATGTACTACATAGATTTAGCTCAGAAATTCTGCTTCTAGTACTGTGTCTCATCACAAGGGTACAAAAATTTGTTGTAAAGGTTATTTATTGCAATTTTGCGATAATGAAAACTGAAAAGGAAAGATCATTAAATTTCAGATGTAGTCTATATTTAGCACAGAATCATAGTGCATAGCCAACAAAAGACTGAATTGTGGTAATATGGTTAATAATTCAAATATATAATGTATAGTGTATTTTCTGGACAAGAAAAGTTTTCATGCCCGGGCATGGTGGTGCACGCTTTTAATCCCAGCACTCGGGAGGCAGAGGCACACGGATCACTGTGAGTTTGAGGCTAGCCTGGTCTACAAAGTGAGTCCAGGATGGCCAAGGCTACACAGAGAAACCCTGTCTCGAAAAACCAAAAAAAAAAAAAAAAAAAAAAAAAAAGAAAAGAAAAGAAAAGAAAAGTTTTCATTATAGTACATACATGGTAAAGCATATGTATAAATAAATATATATACATGTATACCTACATATATACACAGAAAAATCTGTTAACATACACATATTATAATTAATAGTTATTTACCTCTTAAGATAAAATTTACTGAGGCTTTTATCTTTTGTTTTCTATATTTTGTATTGCTTTAATTTTGATATCAGGAACCTGAAAGTTATATCATTTTAAATTTTACTGATAAGAAGATTATATACCGTGTAATGAGTTTCCTTGAGATAGTAACAATGGAGGTGACCAAAAGAGGGCTGTTGAAAAAGAAGACAAACTCAATCCTTCTACAAAGGATTTTGAGATGCCTCAGTGATGCTTAGGTAGGGATGTTAAGAAGGGAGCCAGATGTGTAAGTCTGGAGCAGAGAACACCAGTTAGGAGTGGAGAGAGAGAGAGATGGGTATTATACATGTCAACCAAAGCCGCAATGAGATTTCAAGGGGGCGGTGGATAATGAAGAGAACTAATATAAATGAGCTTGTCCTGAAAGAGAGAACACTAAGAAACGGGTCTAGGTACATCAGCCTGGGAAAGGGCCCCGTGAAAGAAAGACCAGGCAAGTAGGCAGATAAACTAGGAGGAGGAGATGCTAAGTAAACCTGGGAAAGGTATATTCGTAAGAGATGATGTGCTCAGTGGTGACAAATGCCGCTTAGAGTGTAAGTCCTCCAGGGAGAGAAATGTCGCTTCTGGCTTTGACGATTTCAGGCACTAAGTGAGGGGTGTGTGTGTGTGTGTGTGTGTGTGTGTGTGTGTGTGTGTGTGTGTGTGTGTGTTGTGGTAAATACAGTGCTTTCTGCAGTGGTAGCTACTAGGTTTCTGGGTCTGGGAAAAAGGAGGTCGGTGGGTGGGATTGAGTCTAAGAGAAGCTTTGGCTTGATTTTAGCTTTTAAATTTGCATAGAAAATACTAGGTATCAGAATGGCAGACAGCTTTTTAAAAAACACAGTACTAAGATCAGTGAGACCCAAGCCATATCACAGACTCATAGAAGCAGTTAGTGGAGATAGAATTTAGCCAGCAGGACAAAGGTGCTCAGAATGAGGGGAGGAGTGATGAGATGGGGAAGGTTTAAAATAGCCGCCACGGAGAACACTAGGAAGACCCAAACAGAAACAGACTTTGCAAACCTCATTAAAGATCTGCTTGAAGTTGAGACTCTTGTTTGAACATGTTGGGCAGGGTGTCAGTTCTCAGAAGTGAGGGCACATGTGGAACACGATGTCAATAGATTCAAGTAACTACTTAAGTCAAGTGTGGTGGTTCACACTTGTATTCCCAGCATTTGCATAAGTCTCAAGCAGGAGGATTTCCATGAGTTCTAGGCCAGCATAGATTCATATAGTGAGTTTGTGGGCAAGTCTGGGTTACAGGTGATAGGCTCTCTGTCTGTCTGTCTGTCTGTCTGTCTGTCTGTCTGTCTCTCTCTCTCTCTCTCACACACACACACACACATGCACGCATGCATACATGTACTGATGCATGCACACACATCTGCACTCATGTATGCATGCATGCATACATGCGTATCACTACCACCACCAGCATCACTACCACCATGTTAATTCAGTCAAGAGAATATGCTAAAATAATGGTACCACTCCAGGCCACCTGCTAATTACCATCTCAGCTGAAGTATTTGGATTTAAGCCCATCACCCAAAGCTCTTTGGCATATTGGAACAAAGGAGACACTAGTCGACCATTCTCATCACTGCTCAGAAGCAGCTCCGTCCTTATACTCTCACCTACAATTCTTTTCTAAATTGGAATGCCTCACGTTGCAGCGTTATTTATGGTGACAGAGAGTTGCAGACAATCTGACATCCATCACCGAGAGTGGATGCTTGAAGTGTGGTAGATGCACATTCTAGAGTCGTTTGCAGCAATTGGAAACAAAGGATTAGTTGTAAGAGCAGCATGTATAGATTTTTGTAACTGTAGTGATGGGTAAAAATGATCAAGAAATGCAGTAATATATGTGGAAACAGTGTGTCTCACATGTAAAATTTCAAAATCATGCTTTCAAAATGATAATGAACATTTAGTGGGAACATATGCAGATAAAATAGTCATTAAGCAGGAGAGATGAGCTGCTAATGAGGGAGCAAGGAGAATGTGAGAGAAGTGTGGGGGTGACAGGGATAAATAAGTTAAACAAGGTACCAATGATGATAAATGTGCCATGAGCTGAGTTTGATAAATTCAACCCTCTGCACATAAGGCACCAACTAAATACATAAATAAATAAATGAACCAAAATGCTTGCCTAGCCCTCTTTTAGACTTTGCTGAAAGAAACATCTTTATCTTTGACCCAGCACAACAGGCTGGCACAGGATCAGGGCTAGAGGAAAATAGGTAGGTTATTAAGGCCTGACCCTCAGCTAGCACTTGTTTTTTTTTCCCAGATCTATTAATGTGTTGTTTACAACTAAAAATTGTACCTGTAAGAAATAAACAACATGACATTTTAATATAGGTTTATTTTTTACATTATCACCACAACCAAGACAATTAAAATGTTCCATTGTCATATAGTCGCTTTCCTTTTTTTCCATTTATTTATTTATTCAATCACTTTATAGCCTGATCCCTTGCCCCCTCCTTCCTCTCCTCCAAATCCCACCCTCATGCCCCCCAACTCCCCCCTCTCTTTCTCAGAGAAAGGAGGGGGTCCTAAGGGGTACTGCCCCACCCTGGCACCTCAAGTCACAGCAGGACCAAACACATCCTCTCCCACTGAGGCCTGACAAGGCAGCCCAACTAGAGGAAAGGGATCCAAAGGCAGGCAACAGAGTCAGAGATAGCCCCTGCTCCCATTATTTATGAGAACCACATGAAGACCAAGCTGCACATCTGCTATATCTGTGTAGGGGGTCTAAGTCCAGCCCATGCATGTTCTTTGGTTGGTGGTTCAGTCTCTGTGAGCCCCCACGGGCCCAGGTTAGTTTATTCTGTAGGTCTTCTTGTGGACTTTTTGGCCCCTCTGGCTCCCTCAGTCCTTCCTCCCACTCTTCCACAGCACTCCCTGAGCTCAGCCTCTTGTTTGGCTGTGGGTCTCTGCACCTGTTTCCATCAGCTGCTGGATGAAGCCTCTCAGAAGATAGCTATGCTAAGCTCCTGTCTGCAAGGATAGCAAAATACCATTAATAGTGCCAAGTGTTGGCTTTCTCCCATGGGATGGGTCTCAAGTAGGGCCAGGCATTGGTTTGCCGTTCATCCCCCCAATCTCTGCTCCACCTTTATCCCTACACTTGTTGTAGGCAGGACAAATTTTGGGTGGAAGTTTTATGAGTAAATTGGTGTCTCCCTCCCTCCACTGGAAGTCCCACCTGACTATAGGAGGCTCCTTAACCTCCCCCTTCCTTCTCTGCTAGAAGTCTCAGCTAAGATCACCCCAATACACTCCCAGAAGCCCCTCTGTCCCGGAGATGCCCGCCTTGCCACACCGATTTCTGTTCTCTCTCTTGTTCCTCCCTAACCCCCACTCTCATAACACCTGATCTCCACCCCAAGTACTCTCCCCTTGACAGCGTGTATGGTGCATGGAGAACACTCCTCTATTGCTGGTGGGAGTACAGACCTGTACAACCACTGTCAAAATCAATCTGGCACTTTCTCAAAAAATTGGGAGTAGCTTTACTTCAAGACCCAGCTATACCAATCCTGGGCATATACCCTAAAGATGCTCCACCATACAACAAGGACATTTGCTCAACTATGTTCATAGCTTCTTTATTCATAAAGAATAAAGAAACTGGAAACAACCTAGAGATCCCTCAACTGAGGAATGAATAAAGAAACTGTGGTACTTTTATACAATGAAATATTACTCAGGTGTCAAAAACAAGGAAATCGTGAATTTTGCAGGCAAGTGGATACAACTAGAGATGTAATCCAGACCCAGAAAGATGCACATGGTATGTATTCACTTATAAGATGATATTAGCCATATAACACAGAATAAACATATTACAATCCACAGACCCAAAGAAGATAAGTAACAAGGAGGACTCAAAGGAGAATTCTTGAATCTCTCTCAGAAGTGGAAATAAAATAGACATCTGAAGTAGAGGGAAGGAGGGAACTGGGTGGGAAAGGAGGTGGGGAGGAAAATAGGGCTTGGGGGGAGAGAGGACCAGGAGAAAAAGCAGAACAGAACAAGACATAAAATAGACATCTGAACTTGATGTGGGGGGAGGGGGCCGCTGGGCGCTTACTTTCTCCATGTTATAAAAATACTTAAGATCAATTTCTTTCAAATGTGTGCAGCTCATGCACACACACACACACACACACACACACACACACACACACACACACACACACACACACACACACACACACACACGTCTCCAGAGGCCAGAGGCATGAGGTCCTCTTGTAGCTAGAGTTATAGGCAGTTGTGAGGCGCTCCACATGGGTGCTGTAAATTGAACTCAGATCCTCTAGCAAGATGAGAATACACTCTTAACCATTAAGTCATCTTTCCAGGCCTCATCATTTTTTTTGATAGAAAGTCTCACTATGTAGCTCTGGCTCCCTGGGATTCCCTACGTAGATCAGACTGAGCTCAAAGTCACAAAGATCTGCATACCTCTGCTTCTGAAGAACTGGGATTAAAGGTGTGCGTCACCATGCCTGAGAAGATGCCCTCTTAAGTACTCCTTTTTATCTAATTTCAAGCACAATATGATATTATTAACCATAATCATGAGGCTGTACAGTGGAGCCTCAACACTGATTCATTGGTACCTGGAAATCTGTACCCTTAGAGAAGTGCTTTCTCATTTTCCCTAACTTCAGGTCCTGCTGTCACCTTTCTAATGTCCCTCTTCAAAAGTTCCATTTTTTTTTTTCAGATTCTATGTGTAAATGATATCACACAATGTTTGTCTTGCCACATACGGTTTATTTTACTTAAATAATGCCATTCAGATGTTTCCAAGTTGTTGCAAAAGACAGGAATCTCTCTCTCTCTCTCTCTCTCTCTCTCTCTCTCTCTCTCTCAGAACAATTTAATATATGTATATGTTTTCATCATATTCACCCTCATTACCTTCTTATAACACCTGCCACTATTGTTGGCCCTGTCTTTTTCTCAAGTAGTTCTCCCTACCACTTCGATGTTGGTTTTGGTGCAAATCTTGTGCCAAAAGCCACAGTTGCAGTGTGTTCATGATGGCAGTCACTGTGTCAATAAGAAGACAGTCTTTATGGCACTCCTCTCCATTCTATGTGTACATACATGACAGCTTCTTGTGCCATTGTTGGATATTTAAGTTGTTTCCATAACCTGGCAGTTGTGAACAATGCTGCTACAAGCAAGGTACTTGAATGAAGCGTCTGACACAGTGACTCTGTCACAAGCTGGTTGGATTTCTGTTTGATGAACGCATAGGTGTGGGATTACTCAGTCATATGGTAGGTCTAATTTTCATCTCGCCATGTGGTTTTCCATTGAAGAAACTGGGGCCTATATAGAAAAACAACTTAGTGAAAGTCACTCATGTAGTTGCAACATTTGGGCTAGAGCCAAGTGTCTACTATTCTGTTCCCTGTGAAAATTTGGGGAGATTCAGAAAGTCATAGGTTTTGTGCGTATTGCTTTGTTGTTGCTTACATCTTAAATAAACTCAATTCCATGCTGTGATTTTTACCTCCTCAATGATATTTTAAAACATAGAAACCAAATTAGGGAAACAGTGTGCTGTTCCAATCTGCATACAAGAGGGACATGTTCAAGCCACTAACACTGAGCCAGAGCTGAGGCTTCCTCTTTTTCCCTGGTACTTTTTTGTATTCTATGCTCAAACTCTCATTTTCATTGTGTAATTTATGGAGTGTGATGTGGTAAGCCGATACCCATATGTAGTGTGCAGTGATGAAGTAGTTAACATTCCCATATTAAACATAAAAGATTCGTATAAGATAGCTGGACATATTTATAAGGTATAGGCAGTCAAGTTTTCTTAACAATCCTTTGAAATCTATGCCAGAAACAATTTTGAATGCTAGAACTTTAATCGATACACTGGAAAGGATTTTAAAAGTTCAGGTAACAAATTGGTCATTATAATAACATCACCACTACTTTTGCTATAGCAGTGCCTCACAGGGCCTTAAAAAGCTTGGCGTTTTGTTTTTTGTTTTTGTTTGTTTGTTTGATTTTTGCTGAAACGTTTTCTACTTTAAATATACTCACTGGTATACCCATGAGTTAAGTCACATGAGCATCCAATATTTCTATGTACCTCAGTGACGTTTTATGCTTATTAAGTTTTGAAAAGAATTTAACAACTTTATTGAAGTACTGTTAATATTCAAAAGAAAACAACCTGTTTGTACGATGTAATTTGCAGATCACAATAGCATAATAGTAACAAAAGCTATGTGCTGTGGAGTGTTGTAGGTTTCTAGAACTCACCAGGTTAACATAACTGGTACTTCATACCCACTGAATACTACTTCTTTTCCATTTCTCCATCCCAGGTAACTCATTTGATGTTGTCTTGTATCTCTTCTCTTTACAACAATCTCAACTGTAGATTCTTGTGCATGACCTACTCAGATCAATGTGGTAAGAGTCATCAACATATCAATGGTTGTAACAAAGCGTTGCCTTCCTGGCTGACAAAAGAGTTTCATGCACAACACACGTCCTGAGAACTAGGGCTCCTTTTTGAAATAGGAAGCAAGAGGATGGAATCATCAAAAGTATGAGTCTTGGCATCCAAGAAGTTCGGATTTGAATGCCATATCTGTCTCTATATAATTAACCTTGAGCAAAATATTATAGCTGTCCCAGCTAGTTTTATGTCAGCTTGACACAAGCTAGTGTTATCTGAAAGGAGGGATCCTCAATTAAGAAAATGCTTCCTTGGCGTGGCTTTAAGACAGAATTAAGACAGGGAGTGAGACAGTTCTTTAGTGGCTACTGCTGTGAATAGAAACAAAGAACTGACAAGTAGTTGCGAGATGAAGCTTCCATTTCTTCATCTACTCAAAGATATAGATAGCATTGTTTATCTCCAGGTTATAGAAAAATTACAACATATTCAATATGTAATGTATCACACAATAGATGCTCATTAAATGGTAATTATTTTTATAATGCTTACGCAACAATTCAAAATATACTCTAATGCTAAAGTTTAAAAATTATACAGACTTTTTTTTTTTCAGACTAAGAAAGTATTCATCACAGGGGAACAATAACAACAAGAACCCTCTTAGAATAAGGTTTGCTGTAGTGTACATCAAACTGCATCTCAGCCATGACCTCCAGAGGATACATCTGCTGTGCTTGTCACATCTATGTTCCCTCAGATATAGTAACTATATGTAACTACCAGATGCCTAGAATACAGCGGCACTAAACCCCAGTCTCTTGAAGTGGAATTGGGTATGTACACTAGAAAGTATATCACTTGATTGTGACAGGCCATAAAGTTCCACCTCTTTTCCTCATATATACATTAATTTTTCTCTCATCTCCTAATTGCCACATTAAAATATATGTGGGGTAAACTTAATGAGACTTCTAAACACTTTGTTAAGAGGATGAAAAACAGTATTATATAGGCCACAATTTAGGAAGACTGGGGAGATTTAAAGAGAGTTTAGTTATGAAATAAAATTAAACTTAAAGGAAAGTAAAATTGACAAGTATGGATGGGTATGAGGAACTGTTAGAGTGACATATGTTAATTGGGCACAAATTGCTATGAGCAATCCATAATGCTTATTATTTAATGCAGTTGAGCCTGACTGAATCTTTCTTCCTTGTTAATTCTCCAGGCACTAATATTTTTATAAATGAGGAGGATGTTTTCCAATCCAGCACATTCCACTGATTGTTTATTTAACTCTTAATTCTTCCTCTTTCTTTTTAAATGATTTATTTTATGATTATATGCATCTGTGTGTGTGCACCATGCATGTGAAGGTGCCTAGGAAAGCCAGAAAATGGTGTCAGACCGCCTGGAACTGAAGTATGTGTAAGTCACAGTGCGAGTGCTGGGAAACAAACAAGGGTCTTCTACAAGAGCAGCCAGTGCTGTTGCCCAGTGAGCCATCTCTTCAGCCCCTCCTTCCTGCTGCAAAGCAGAAGGTGTTCTTCCTTTCTTAAGATGCATCTTTCTGTCACCCCAGCAGGGGTTTACCTCCATCAGTGCTTTCTCTCACCTCTCAAATGTGTCCCTCTGCATCCAACATGTTAAAAGAGCTACTCTTCTCTTTGTACCACCACCCAATTCTTTCATCATCAATCCCAACATAGTTTCCAGTTTCTCATTTTGCAGCTTTCTCTGGACTACTAATTGACTAATATGATTGTTGTCACCACGTTATGCAGAAACATAGGTGGGTATTTGTGTCATTCTGCAGCGTCAGTATTTATTGGCTAACTCTACATTCACAAACTATATGAGTTTCGTTGGCTCCAGTTTCTTAACTAGTTCTCATTCTCCTTTGCCGCGACCCTTCAGACCAGCGGAAAATAAGGACATGACCTGAGCATTCTTCTCCAGGTGGTTTATTCAGGAATTTTCAGCAAGTTCCTTCTTCCTCTCAACCCCGGATCCCCGCTAATATGCTATGCCTCATCCAATCAGCAGCTCTTACGTCTGTAGCTCCAATTGGTTCCCGACAAGGCGGGATGCATATGTCAGAGCAAAGCGCGGCCCACAACTCAAATAAGGACTTGTTTACCAGGAGCAGAATTGCAAGTCATTTTGCCTGGCAGGTTGCCAGGCGCCACCTTAGCGAGGGCGATAGCTTCAGCTTCCCACAGTTCCCCCTTTTTTATTTTAAAACGCAACAGGCGGGAATAGAGGTCTGATCTCCAGTAGTCAAAATGGGAGATTGTAATGGCCCAGCCAAACCCCACTCAGGGAGTCTGGCTTGGCCACACCCAACCCAGTGCCTTTTTCCTGGAGACGGGGTCTGGGACACTAACCCGTATGCAATCAAACATGCTCCTCAGGATGACGCTGGTCTTCATGCAGCGCCATCCCTGCAATGCTAAGCCTCGGATCCTGAGCGTGACGATCTGGGGGACTGCTCATAGATCCTTCATATAACCAAGCCAAATCTGTGGAGATTGGCCACCCTCTAGGGCTGCAAAAGTTTGGACAACCATGGCATTTGCTCTTTGTTGTTGAATGCACAATTGGCATATAAACCAGAACGCTAAGCAGCCGATAAGAATGAGGCACAGGCCCAATGCCCCCATGCCTGCCCACTCCCGGAGACGGCCCATGGCTTGAGCAATCCAACGTGAAAGGCCGGCAGCCATGGCGAGGTCAACCCGCGTGGAACCGATACGAACAACTGAAGTCCTCAATTCCTTTAGTAGAAACCCAAACTCTCCGGTCCAACTACCTGCAAGATACCTAGACAATTGTCTGGACAAGTTAGCAGAATGGGACATGTTATTAAAGGGGATAGATGTTACACAGAGACCCAAATACTTCCATTGACATCCAAGTTGGGCTATCTCGGCGAGCACATGCACCTGGTCTTGCAGCAGGTCCACATGCTGATTAAGTAACATAATGCCTGCTCTCAGGTGGGAGTTGATATTTGCTGAGTGTCTAGCGCAGTGGCCACGCTAGCAGACATATTATCCACTGCAGCAGCAGTCTGCACAGTAGAAGCAAGGTCCACAGCAGCAGCAATGGCCGTTGTGGCAGAAACAGCTATAGTGGCAACAATAGCTGCAGTGATACCAAAATCTCCCTTGGCGCCAAACAAGGTCATAGCTGAGAGTGCCTCCACAGGCCAGGGAACAAATCCAGGTACACGGGCAACCACAGCAGAGGAGCACTGGGTAGTATCCCAACACAAGGCACAAAAGCAGGCATTGGGGGAACACTGGATCCGGGCTCCCGAATGACCACCACCATAAACCATAAAAAGGAAGGGAGGCCAAACTCACACAGGTGTGAATGGTGAATTTCCCATTTTACCTTCTGTTTCACTTCGTCCTCTACCGGGAGCTTTATTGCTCGTACCGAGTCTTTATAGTCCTACCTGGAACCTTATAGTCTCTGCATCCGAGACCTTAGCTTGTCCCCCACTTACCAGGGAACTTACCAGTCAACTGCCCTGACCACCAGGAGTGCTGAACGCTCGTAAATGACAAGGTTCCCCGTACGGGCCACCACTTGCTGCGACCCTTCCGACCAGTGGAAAATAAGGACACGACTCGAGCGTTCTTCTCCAGGCGGTTTATTCAGGAATTTTCAGCAAGCTCCTTCTTCCTCCCAACCCCGGATCCCCGCTAATATGCTATGCCTCATCCAATCAACAGCCCTTACGTCGGTAGCTCCAATTGGTTCCCGACAAGGCAGGATGCACATATCAGAGCAAAGCGCGGCCCACAACCCAAATAAGGACTTGTTTACCAGGAGAAGAATTGCAAGTCATTTTGCCTGGCAGGTTGCCAGGCGCCATCTTAGCGAGGGCGATAGCTTCAGCTTCCCACACTCCTTGATGGCTGGTTGAGGCAAACATGGGCTCTTCGCTTCCAACCTTAGTTACTAAGATAGCTCACGCATTTCACATTCTGCAGTAAATCTATGTATCCATATCCATATATATCATATGTGTAGGTTACAGAATACCTACAAAAGGGTAATAAAGTCACAGTAAAGTTCAAGGAGTTTCGAAAGAGCCTAAGTAGAGACAGTGGCAGGGGAAGTCCATAGATATGCAAAATACGTTTCTGGAGGCATCAGACCACTAGCCTTGCTGGAGGTCTCTAGAGGCACTGATATAGGTCAGAGTTGAATTGAGTGTCAAATTCTTATGGAGCTGCTTCGAGAAGCAAGGAGTGGTCACGGAGGCAGTAGAGGCAAAGGGCAGAGCCAGGACAGATTAGTGAATGGGTAAATGGATGAATGTCATTGTACTTTTATGGTGCTGTAGTAAAATACTATGACCCAAAGTAACTGCGGGTACAGTTTATTTTGGCTTCCTGAAGGCAAGAGTCTACAAATGTGGAGAGGGCATGACATGCTGGCAGTAGCAGGAAGCTGGATGGTTACCTTTTAATCCACACACAGGAAGTAGAGAGCTAGATCAGGAAACAGAATGCCGCTATAAAGCCACAAATCCCACCCACAGTGATGTGCTTCCTCCAGCAAGGCTGCACCTCCTAAAGGTTTCATAGCTTCCCCAAATACTGTCATGAAGTGTTCAAACGCATACATTACATCCTGAATGAAGTTTTCCCCTCTCTTCACTCCTCCCACTTGTGTGTCTTGTCTGCCCCCCATGCCTCCCCTCTCCCCCAGACCCACTCCTCCTGTTTCCCTTCAGAAAAGAGCAGGCCTCCCAGGAATATCAGCTAAACATGGCATATCAAGTTACAGTAAGATTAGACATTTTTAAATTTTTATTTAAACTGCCAAGGAGCAGATAGATAGGTATTGGTTTGAGAGATCAAGTCAACATGGAGGACAAAGGCCCAGCTGAAGCCCCCAGGACAGTCAGGAGCTCTCAAATGGCCTATTCCCTAATACAGTCACTAAGTGGTCAGGTAACAGTCTGTGTAGGTAGTCGCTGTTATAGGGGCCAGGTGAAGGTTTACACTCCTTTCTCAGTCTAGCATGTCTGATAATCTCTTTAAAAATCATAGCAAGCCAGGAGTGGTGGCGCACACCTTTAATCCCAGCACTCTGGGAGGCAGAAGCAGGGAGATTGCTATGAGTTCGAGGCCAGTCTGGTCTACAAAGTGAGTCCAGGACAGCCAGGACTATACAGAGAGGCCCTGTCTCAAACAAACAAACAAACAAACAAAACATGAAAAAACCCCATATACCTGGCTTTCCAGGTGATATAGACACATTTGTGGTTGAGAAATCTTAGACTGGAGCCATTTCTACTTTAAGGAGTAAAGTTATTATCAGTCTCTGTCTCATGGGTAGGGTCAGGCAGTTGGTTCTGTTAATGTGTCAATCTAGGTACAGTCACTCTCCTAAAATTGATCCAAATCCTGTTTGTAAAATGGAGTCTTTAAGGGCAAGACAAAGCTTGAAAAACTATTGTTTAGACAGTATGGAGTAAGTTAGGGCAAGCACAATCTTATCTCAACATTGGTAATGCCTTCTAAGCCAACTTCCTGTAATACTGAAAACTCTTAACAATCTTGCACCCCAGCTGGATGTGTTCAGATTCTAAAATCTCTGTCCTTCATCAGCCTATGACATTACCCAAACTAGACATCTGTGAGTCATTCGATTCTCCAAATCTCTGGCTCCTCACATTCTGTTATTTCTTTGGCCCTGAAATATGCACAGATTCATTATTTTCATCTTCCTGTGTCCTATGGGCTTAGTTCAGGCATGTCCAACGTTTTGACGTTGTATCACAGCACTGTCATCTACAAAGCTCATCTGCAAGAACTGAACATTGAGGGGTTTTTTTTTTAATCACAGAAATAATATCATGACACTTTAAGTTCATTTCGTATTTTGTGTTGTCTTTGGGCACAGGTTGGACATTTGGCTTCTCTATCTTTCACTTGTAATCTATACTTTGCCCTCCTTGCCTTGCCCTGCTATACTGACTTCTACCACAATGGATTCCTTAGTCTTCCCTGGATTCTCAGCAAAATTTTTATACCCAGGAACAGAATCTAATCTACATTTCTAAGATGTATTCCTTATATTATATGAAATGTCTACATTTAACTTTCAGCAGATTCCGGTTACAAGCCATTCTTGTTGCACAACTGAATGGCCAGGACACAGAGGCCCTAAGGCAAAAATGTTGTAATGTGCTTTGCTGCAATCAACAGAACCCAGATAAGCCCCTCTGGGTCCTGGCTTGTTGGCCTGTGGCCTACTCCCTCTGCCCCTCTCTGAAACTCTTATGCAAATTGTAAGTGATGGGGTCAATGAATGGATTCCATTTAGCAAACTCTTTCCTAGTTCTATGCAACACATATCTCTAAAAGGAAAATGTCCATTCTCTAATCCAAAGCAAAATGGAACCCTGCAGTGTGCTGGGGGGTGGGGCGGAGAAGAAGACAGCAGCTCTTTTTCCCCGGTGGCCTCCACTCAGCCCATTTGGAGAGAATAGACTTGATTGCGGGTTTGGCTCGGCTCATTGTTCAAGATTATACGTGTTTAACACAGGTGTGTTTCGAAAATGTTTCTGGCTTATTTGTTTCATTTTCCTTTCAGATAAGAAATCTTATTATCACAGTGGAGTTCTTAGATCCTTCCGTAACCATAACCCAATATAGCATATTATTTTGGGAATTATAAGATGTCTCCTTTTCCCTAGCTAGTCTGAATCCCTGTTCTTTTTAAATGCCATCCATTCATGCTTTTTAGTTCTAGCCTTTTTGTCAGTTATGCATTAGTTGCTAGGCTAGCCCTGAGACCAAGGTAAGGGAGGACAATGTAAACTATACCAGATCCAGCACCCCACTCCCTGCCCAGGTCTAGAGTTGTGGGGGGGCATACATACCCCTCCCTCTGGCCAAGTTCACAGTTATGTGAGGGGAGAGAGACATGCACCTTTGCTTGATGAAACATTTCTCTGTGTATGAGCAGTCCCTCATCTTTCAACACCCGACCCCCATAGCAGGCATGGTTATGGCTGTTCACTGCCCCTCTGTGCTCCTCCAGCACACCCTCACTGGGCTTGTGTTGCTCTGAATGTTCTCTATTATCTCTAGGCGATGACCTCCCCAAGAACAGGAGCGGTGCAGGCCTTGGTCAGTCAGAGATGGCTCTAACCGTTTCAGTCTAATGAAGAAAACCAGAAAAAAAAAAAAAAAAAAAAAGCACTGATGGTACCCTGAGTTCCAGGCAGAGAGCCTCTTTCTCCAGCCAGACAAATCTGTATACCACTTCAGGGATGATTGCTGATTCACTTTGCAACTCCTACAAATCCTGCTCTCAGCTCACCTTTTGTTTGTAGCTTCTCGAATCCCTTGGAGGTTTCGTGAAGAATGCAAATTCTGAGGCAATAGGTTTGGGAAGTGAGGCTAGGATCCAGCGTATCTAAGATGCCCCACTTGAAAATGGTTGCTACTGAGTAGCAAAGAGGCTAAACATTTCCCCCCGCCCCCGCCCCTGCTTCAAAGATTCCTGGTTCCAGAAGTCAATACCAGCACGTACTATCAGGTAGAAAGGCTTAGTACCAAGGTATCCACTTGGTGGTTGAAACCCCAAGCTCTGCTTCAGGTAGGTAGTGGCCATGTCCACTGAGAGGAAGTGGCCTAGTTCCTACCCTTTCCACTTTACACAAAGTGTAAGCTCCCAGCAGCCTCAGGACGATGTCCATCAAAAGAGAACACATGAAAGTGCCATGGACTCCAGCAGTGCTGGACATGAGTGATGCTCCTGCCCAGCTCATCATATATCCTTGGCCTGCATTTAGGCTGACAGTCTTACATGCAAAGCTGTTCTGCTCTGTCTCTCCTGTGCGTGCTTCTGCATGGGCTGCTCTGGAAGAGGCAGCAGGGTGTAAAAGAGCACTGCATACTTCCTCAAAGGACCTGGGTACCTGCCCCGGCTACTGCTGCCTTTTTTGCTAACTAATGTCAGGACTCCAGGCCAGGCATGCTGACTATCTGAGTCTTGGCCTCTCATTTATCAGTTGGTGAAGATCTATGTTACTGGCTCATCTGGGCTACTGTGGGGATAAAAGGGAGAATCTAGGAGAGAAAGTCCTTTGTAAAATTTAAGAGTCTGTATGCATGCTAAGGATTCTCACAGAGGAGTTAAGAGGTATAGTTTTAAATCTCTTTGTAATTCTGCCCAGCTCAGGAGTGCAGTGCCCTGTGTGTGGTGCTTTCAGAGGGAGCCTACTATTGGTTGACTGACCATGGCAGGGCACACTGAATTCTTTTTAGCAAAGCCCAGCTCCTCTTGGTGAGAAGCATCGTGTGCCCACTTTCGTAGGAGTTGTAACTCAACTCCACCAGGTCACCTACTTATCAAGAAGATAATGTCTCTAGGGCAATCAGGATGGCTTAGCTGGAAGCAGGAAGTGTAGAAACACTAAAATGAAAATACCAAACTCTGAAATGTATGGGTTCCTGAGGAAGCTTTCACTGACAAGTTTTTCTTTCAAATTTGGAGGGGTTGACTCACCTGTTTATATGCTAAAAAGAACCCCCCTTATTTTGATTGCTGAATACTTTCTCTGCTAGTAGTCAAACTTATTATGGAATAAAACATTTTGATAATTGCTTTTTAATATGATGAAAGGTTGGAACCTTTCCCAATGACAAGGAAATGAGGGGATATAATGGAATGATGTCTTGTAATTTTTATAACTTCCAAATAGCAAATGAGAGAGTCGTTCATTTATTCACTGAAGTTCCCTTCCAGAATCACAGAATCACTCCTACACAGCAATTAGAAGGGGAAGATGAATGTTTGAGCGTTAGCTGTAACTTGTCTTTCTGGGGAGGAAGAGACTGGCTTTAAGCAGTTGGCAATGAGAAAAGTTCATTAACAAATAGAAAAATTTAGGTGTTTCTTCTTATTTTCTGAAAGGATTTTCTACATTGACAAACAAGTGATTATTGTAATTTACAGGGATTTTCTTTTTAAAAAGGAAGCCAAAGTAAATAATCTAATGTTTATATTTGAAGTGTCACTCTTCCCTTTAAAAATGTGATTCTTAAGTATGGTGTGGTGGTACATCCCTATAATCTTAGCACTTGGGAGGTGGAGGCAGGAAAATCTGGAGTACAAGGTCATCCTCAATTTCATACTAAGTTAAAAGACCACTCTGGGCTACAATGAGGCCATATCTTAGAAACCTAAGCACATACAGACACATAGACACACAAACATACACACACACACACACACACACACACACACACACACACACACACACACACACACACACACACACACACACACGGGACAAGCCAGGCCTCCATATTCAGTCTCTTTGTAAGGCATTCAGCTTTCCTTTATCCCAAGCCCAGAGCCGAGCCTGTCAATGTGTGCCATGGCTCAAAAGAGCAAATCAAAAGAAAAAGTCCTATTTCGGTAGCGTTCCCAATCCATCTTTCCCTTCTGATGGAATTGCTGGCTTTTCTCACCTTTCCCTTAACACATATCTCTTATCTTTCTGATTGTCCATCTGTCTGTGTCTCTCTCTCTTCCTCCCTATCCCCTCCCTTTCTTCCTGTCTGTCCCATCTCTTTCCTGTGTCTTGCAAAATAAATCTCTTCAAATCTTTAGAATCTGGTAGCTGTTTCATTTAAGGACAGCTGACTCACTGCACAGCACATCTCAGCCGGCAAAGGTTACTTTCTCAGCGGGCAAAGGTCACTTTCTCAGCGGGCAAAGGTTACTTCCTCTTTGGACTTGAAACTTTATTTCTTTTTGACACTTTTCTTCGTGTCTACTTGACAGTTTTTTTCTCACCTATATCTTCTAGCAGTTAGCTCTGAGAAAGGAATAATGAAAAAAGGACACGACGTTTGTTAGCATTTTTAAGCTTTTTCAACAGTGTTACTGTTTTAGCTGAGGGTTATATGTTTGTGCTGAGGGTAATAAATCAGGGAAGGAGCTTGGAAGATATGTTTTAAACTAAGAAATTAGTTGTTGCAACAAAATTAGTCACATGATCTCTGCAAAACTTTCCTAAACCAAGTATTTTTAAGCCATATCAAATCTTTTTTTTTTTTTTAAGAAAGAAAGCAAGCATTCCTTTTAAAGTCTTTCCTGCTGTTTGAATATTTCCCAAGTCATGCTTTGTCTCCATCATTCATTCATGAATTCACCATCCCATAGTGACCCATTGATTTAATAAGCGTTTATCAACAGTCTTGCTTTGTGCTGACCTGTTTGTCAGCCTCTAAAGACCCAAAAGCAAATAAGAAAAATACATACATCAAACAGTAAAGTCCCAATCCTCACAGAGCTCACACAGTACTGGAAATAGGTCTCACAGGAACAATGTAGTCTATGCTGTGGCATGTACAAGTAAAGTCTATGACAACAGGGAGGGTGTAATGGATTAATTTGAAAGTGAAAGTGGTTTGTCAGTTGATCATTGAAAGATGAGTTGATACCACTGGACCAAGGTGTGTGTGTGTGTGTGTGTGTGTGTGTGTGTGTGTGTGTGTTTCCATGATGAGAAAACAGCATGGGAAAAGGGATTGCCACTTCTGCATTTGTCTAGTTACATAAGGGGAAGGTAACAAGGGAGTACTCCAAAGGAAAACTGAAGCACTCAGGAGGCTAAGCGAAGTTTGAAAAGATCACTTTATAATCTCTTAATTGGTTCTAGTCATTTTTCCACCCCGTTCCAGTTGCTGTCTGCCATTTTCTGTGGCACTCTTTTGGAGGAGGGCTATGGTGACTAGCATGCTAGGCATACTATGGTGCTTATTCACTGAAGACTTGTCCTCCCTGTCTTTCTGCTTGTGAATGCCTTGACTCATTCCCCACCTTAGCCCCCAGCACTTGAGGTCCAAAGGCAACAGTCTGTGGTCATGAGTTTTGAAGAATCAATATACTAATCATAAGGACAAAAGCCATAATAAAAATAGGACCAGTTTCTTCTTGGAAAAGGATATAGAGGAATATGAATTATTTACAGGTAAAAAAGCCAGGCTGCTTTTTTTTCTTTACTTGAGCGCCTTAGTTACATTGGATATGGAGAAATATGTGAAGATACATCATTGATATTTCAGGCACACTAATGTAATCATTTATATTTGATCCATTTAACCCTCTTCGTTTTCTTTCTTATGGGTTAACAGAGTGAACAACTTATGGAGAATATGTGATTAAAACTGATCTGAATTAGAATTCCATCTCCCACATATTAGTCATGTGACCTCAACCCAGTTATTGAATTTCTTGGGGCTTTAATTTGTTCTTTTATTATATAGAAATAGTAAGTGGTATCTATCTTATAAGTATGGTTTAAAGATTAAGTAAGATAATGTATTTAAGGACTGCCAAGCCTGATTGTCTCATTATCATTTCATTATGCTCCTTCTGATATCTTTATTCCCAATTCCTCTTTCAAAGTGTTACTTCAGTGTCCTCAAAGTGACCAATGTTAGGGAGGCCAATGTAGCCACAAACTGCACAAACTGAACTAAATAAATGGGTCACTGTTTATTTGGACTCCAAAATTTAGTTAGAGAAGAGATATTGATCATCAAGTTCCTGTAATTTCTCTGATCATATGCCTGGAAGATGATCCAGGAATGATAGATACCTAAAGGTTCCCTTGGCCTAAGCCCATGATTTCCTACACTGACTATATATCTGAAAGGCTAGGGAAGGAGATGTTCTAAACCTACATGAGAAACAGCTCTTTCATTGGGCAGAGTTACCTAAATAACATTACAAAGGCCTGGGTACTAAAGAGAACTGCTGCTACACCCTGGCATTTCTTCCAGTGCTTTGGTCTCTAACTATTGTGCTCTCATGTAAGAGCACTCCAACTGAGTCATAGCAGACAAGATTGCTGTTTCATGCCAAGGGAAAAAAATTTGTGTAGCCCAGGTAGCCAGCTTTTCAATAAAAGTATAGAATCTTCCCATACTAAAGAAAATACCTATTTTTAAAATTCTAAGCATCTGCTAATGGAGCAAAATAAAGGATCATTTTTATTTACTGTGATTGTTATGTCTGGCTTATTTAAGGGCCTTGGCAAACTAACAGAGAAAATGTACAGAGACATAACTACCTTTTAGGAACCACTCATCCCCTTTATGTTTCATCACGAAAAAGCCACTGTAAAACAATTAACATTCACTTGCATTTATTTATTAGCAGTGTCAGAAAAGCAGTGAGAGGTGCTTTTGCAAGATGGAACCAGACACAGATTTCTGCCCTGAAGATCACAGTTGGTGTTTCGGTAGAAGAGCCTTGAAGATCCTGAGAAGGGATGTCCAGTTGGAAAGTAGATGGGGGGGGGAACCACAAAGTATGGTGTTATGGACCCCAAGAATGGAGTCCATTCCAAGAAGTAAGTAACTAGTGGCTTCTAATGACATGGACAGTTCTGATAGTCTGAAGACTCAAAAGTGTCTATTGTATTTACCATAATGAAGATTATTGTTGAAATGGTTCTAGAAATTTCTTGGTGTAATGAATATGAAGAGGTCAGATCTGAATAAGGGATAACATTTATGGAAGTGGAGACACAATAGCACATGAAATGATGAGGACAGGGAATTCATAGAGGGGCTTTGGGGCATAGAATTTTTTTTTTGAGATGGGAGATAACAGAATACAGCTTTACCCATCAAATCTGATGACCTATAAAACACTCAAAGCAGAGTGCATTTTCTAGATTCCCAGCTTAGGACCTCATCCTGAGGGGAGCTGTTTGGGGTAAAGCTGCTATTCTGGGTTTCTCTGTGGTGGCTCAGTCTGTCTCTCCTGGACATTCAATTATATGTCTGTCCCATGGAACAAGCATAGTGATCCCTTTGTTGACCACGAGCACCCGTAATACAAATATTTGGGAAATCTCAATGGAGTCAATGAATTTAGACATATCTAGATGCTAGCTTAGATTCAGCCATGAACTTTTTTCCCCTCTACCCCCCCCCCCTTGGCAGAGCCAAAGCCTAGCATCTACCCAGCCAACTGGGGGCATTGTAGAGAAATTGTTAAAACATTTATAAAGGGGTTGAGATGACAAAATATTGAAAATTACTACACTATTATACAGACTTTAGCTTTGGTTTAGCTGCATAAACCCAATTTTGAGAAACTTAAAAACTCAACATTGGGGTAAGCAAGTCCATTCAAGTCTTGTGGACACTGTGTCTGAAGGTCCCACCAAATTATAGGAAACTCACACAATTGTGTGGCAATTGGCGAATGATTTGACTCTGAATCGTTGCACAGTTTTGCCACCGAAAATACAAAATCTGCCTCCTTTGTGGTATACTCTGTGGAGGAGCATGTTCTTTCAGGATCTGGGTGACAGGGAGTTCAATTGAGGTGCCTTGGGTAACAAATACATTCGTAGATGACTTTGAACTCAAGGCCTAAGGCTTTTTAGTTCTCCTCTTCTTAGGGTGAGCTGTCCTATGCTGCCACTTTTCCAGTAAGAGATTAGGAGAGTCTTTAAGATGATTCTTTATCTTAGAATCTCAATCCTGGCATTTTTTTTTTTTTGAGAGTATCAGTCTCAAAATCTCCTTTGTCATTCCTTTCTAGAGGCAAAGGGGTCATTATTTTCAAAAGAATCTTTGCTTCTATCCTAGTGGCTCAGGGTTTCTGATAGGACTTCTGCAGATCACGGTTTTTTTTTTTTTTTTTTTTTTTTTTTTTTTTTTTTTTTTTTTTTTTTTTTTACCATTGCAATTGGTTCACTTCAAAAGAAAACTGTGAAGTCCTGGAGTCAGTTGCTGACTACAACTCCGTGCTAGCCAGCTGGTTCTCACACACAGACTTTGCAAGGAAGCAGAGCAGGACCCCGCTGCTTACTAACGATGATTTTCGGTGAGTACCTAACCTCTCTAGGTTTGGATTTTCTAGGTCTCTGCAGTAAGGCTAACGAGAAGTGTGTGAGTTGATGGAGGCTGGTCACATAGATCATCTACAGCATATGTTCTAACTTCCTCACTATTATTTTTGCCTCCTATGAGGACACGCGTGCTGTAGGTGCAGGGACTTTTGTCTGTTTTGTTCACTATGTTTCCCCCCAGCAGCCTGGAATACAGATTGGTACATTGTAGTCACCTATTATTTGTAGAATGAATGAAAAAAAAGTGTTTTCTATTATTTCATGCAATTCTCACATCTCGGTACATGTAAATGCCCGCTAAAGCCGTTGATACTGGAGTTGGAGAGATGAGTCTATGATTTTTGACATAATATGATATTTTTGACCTTGATCTCTTAGGTAACTCCAACCACAGTGTTAAAGACTTTATGTGCATGCTGTATGTCTGCGCTGTGAGGGAGTGTGTGTCTGGTGTGTGCGCAGTGGCCAGAGATGTGTGCCAGTGTCTCCTATTACTGCTTTTCACATTATTCCTTTGTAGGGCCTCTCACAGAGTCTGGAGCTAGGCTGGCAGCCAGCAAGCCCTAGCAATCCGTACCTTAGTACTGGGGACTACCACACCCAGGTTTTCTGTGGGTGTTAGGACCCCAAATCCAAGCCTTGATTCTGGGCTTAAACTCTCAGATTCCAAAATCAGATTACATAGATTTATTTTCCCTTTAAGAATTTTCAAGTTATTAATTAATTAATTAATGTATGGAGTAGAGTGCGTGAGCCACGGTGCATGTGTGGAAGTCAAAAGATAAGCTGCAGGGGTTGGTTCTCCCTCTACCATGTGGTTCTTGGGGACAGAACTCAGATCATCAGAATTGTCAGCAAGTGCTTTCACCCACTGAGCCATTTTCTATGGCCCATAGATTAATTTTCTAACCTCCCGTTTATTAGATGTGCAACTTGTATAAGTTGCTTCACTTCTCTCTATTTCAATTTCTTTACATGTACAGTGAGGATAATAATTGTTTGACCCATAGAATATTGATAAGCAGTAGACAAGATAATATGCATATCTGCGTATAAATAAAGATGTACCAAATGTCATTACTTACTACTTATATAGTTAGGAGCCTTTGTCCTTTCAGTCTAATATGTTATTTAGTTGAGTTAGGAACTTTTCTGCTGAAATGAATGTCAGTCTTCCAGTTTTCTAGAAAACACATAATTACTTCTGCGAAAGACAGAGCAGATTAGTTTGTCTCAGATCGCCCTGCTATGCATCGTGGCTTTTCACTGTAGCAGTCAGATTTGAAATTTGTTGTTGTTTACTCTGTCATGTGAAAATCTGTCCTTTCTCTCATTGCTGAGAGTATTTTTCAGACAAACGCTATTGTGGACCTTTGTGCTCTTATTCCCAATTCCTAACAATTATTGGAGCTCAGTGCAGTATTAGCTGCTTGTTGAATGAACACTCTCCACTCTCTGTACCGCTTGTCATGTTATCATTCAGAGAGAGCAGGAGTTGGCAAGATTTTTTTTCTGTAAAAAGGACAGTAAATATTTCAGATACGTGGGTGATATGTTCTCTGTTACAGCAACTTGGCTGTGCTCTGAAAGCAGTCACGGATAACACAAAAACAGAGGCATGGCTGTGGTCCCTTCGAACTTTACTTACATTGATGAGTGGTCATGTGTTTCCAGTACTTTATTTGGGTCATGGACTAAAATGGACAGTTTTTATTTTTCCATTTAAAATGATGAGCAGATGTTTGAGCTGGGGGAGAATTCGTCTGAACTCAAAGCTTTTCTGCTCAGTGTTGTCTAGATTAGCTTCACCTCCAGTAAAGTCGAATTAAGAGCAGAAATCAAAATAAAATCAATAAAATTAATGAACCAAACAAACTGGTGGGAAGGTCAAGGGTGGGCTCTGTATAGTGTTAATTTAGGCTTTTGTATTTTCTTTTCCTAAAGCACTTAAAACTTTTCTTCAGCATGTGCACAGGTGGATGTCAGAAGGTGTCGGCTTGCAGTCAGTCCTCTACTTAACCCACATTGGTTCCAGGGATTGAACTCAAGTTATCAGGCTTGACTGCAAGGGCATAACCTGCTGAGCCATCTCTCTGGTCCCTCTTTGGGATTTTTTTTTTTGAGTTTTATTATTATTAACTCATTCTCTCACATATTGCATCCTGACTAAAGTTTTCCCTCCTTCCTCTCCTCCCAGGCCCTCCCTCCTCCCTCCGTCTGCCCTCCCCCATTACTCCTCCTCCTGGTTCCCTTGAGAAAAGGGCAGGCCTCCCAGGGATATCAACTAGACTCATCAAGTTGCAACAAGACTAGGCAGCTCCCTTCATGTTAAGGCTGGACAAGGCAATGCAGTATGAGGAAATGGGTCCCCAAAACAGGCAAAAATGTCAAAGACAGCCCTCATTCGCATGGTTAGGAGGTCCCACAAGAAGAGCAAGTTACACAACTGTAACATGTGTGCAGAGGGCCCAGGTCAGACCCTCACAGGTTCCTCGGTTGTCAGTTCAGTCTCTATGAGCCCCTATGAGTTTCCCAGTAGCTGTAGAGCATATGACTTACAGAGGAGGTCATGGGGACTGTAAAAACACTACTGACGAGACCTTCTACATCTACCTTGGAACCTACATGACCAAGTCACCAAATATTCCTGCCATAAAAAAAAGGTTTAGGGGCTGGAGAGATGGCTCAGTGGTTAAGAGCACTGCCTGCTCTTCCAAAGGACCCAGGTTCAATTCCCAGCACTCACATGGCAGCTCACGACTGTCTGTAATTCTAAGATCTGACACCCTCACACCAATGCACATAAATTAAATAAAAAATATTTTTTAAAAAATCTAAATTAAAAAAAGTTTAAAAGAGTTTTTATTTATTTATTTATTTATTTATTTATTATTTTTTGGGAATTTCATGCATGCACTCTATTTTAGAGCGTCTTCACTCCTCCCATACCCCTTTCTATAACAAATATTATTATAATTGTTATATTATGTATTATAATTATACACATATACATATATGAAGGGAAGAAAGGGACTCTAGAGACTGGGATAACAGGACACTATGAAAAAGGAAAAGGGGTAAAATAAGGTGGGGTACTATAGCTGGGGAGGGGGGATGGTAATGTAAATACTCCTGCTTTTAAAACTGTGATAGGAAACAGCAGCGAGGGGTGTTTATTCATTAACTCGTTCAACAACTGACTGAGCACATTTTCTATGCCAATGTTTGTGGAAGCATAGAGAAGAAAGGTTAAAATGTAAAAAACACTACACCTTCCAACCCACATTTTTAGCACCCACAAGCTGATAAGGGAGACAGCATGACAAATAGGCAGCGATGCCATATGGACTAGTATCGCTAATGTCATTGGAAAACATGGTCCAGTCCTTATGTGAGAGCCTATCTGGCTGGTAGAGGGTTCCTCTGCAAGGGAGAACAGACTGGATACTTAGAGCAAGTGAAATTAATTACCGTTGTAGGAGGTTGATTAATATACATATTACATACTTTAATTTTCATCCTTAGAAAAATACACTTAGAGAAGACAGGGCTTGTAACTGTTGATTAGCTTATAGAGAAGCTATTAATGATGCAGATTTGATTTGATACTTGTGGAGAAATGGTGCCTTGAAAGAGATGACAAACCCACAGTAACTGGGGAGATGCAGAGACCTTTTTTTTTTTTTCTCTCATGAGCAATCCTAGGCTGAACAGAACACGGTGCAGAAAATAAGAGGAAAATATCACTTGTTATAAATATGTGTAATGACTAACCTCTAGCTGATGCATTTGGCATAGGAGAATAATTATAAATTTGAATTATTCTCCTATTTAAGCTTCTATTGCCAAAAATAATGATTCCACATAAGTGAGAATTCTTGCCTATGTTCATTACCATTATTGCCTGTTACTAAATTAAAATGTGTTATTTCTACAAAGTCTTAGACTCAGTCAAATTTTATTCAGCCACTTACAGTCTCACCTGAATTAATAAATCTTTATGCTTTAGATTTTGCTAACTACTGGAAACATATACAGGAAATGTATAACAAAGACATAGTGGGTGGTAACCTAACAAAGTCTGTATCTACCAGCAAAACACAAAAGATAAATACACATTTAAAAATAAATTAATTTTATTAGTTTTTCTGTCTTTATTAACAGCTAATATTTTTTATTTCTGAGATTATAATTTAATAACAACAATTCTCCCTTCAATTTCTTCCCTCCAAAACCTCATCAAATGACACAAATTAAAAATGTACAAAGGGAGAATACAAGGAATGGGATAATAATTGAGATGTAATATGAATAAATTAATAAAATATATTTTAAAAATGTACAAAGGGATAGCCATAGACATTTTCATCTTTTTTTCCTGTTTCCAGAATGTAATTCACTTTCTTGTTACAATGCAAAATAACATAGTATTGGATGTTGGATTTAACAGATTTCTCTATTTATATTTCATTATTCCTAGCATTTTACTGGTACAAAAATTTGCTACAATGAATTTAGGTTTGGAAGAGAATAAAAGAGGGTAATAGGAGATAAATATAAGCCAAATTGATTATTCATGTGTATGAAAATGTCATAGTGAAATCTCATTATTTTGTACAATTAATAAATAACAAAAATGGATAAGTTTCTCAATGACCAATCTTCGATATAGATTTTATACATGAATGTGCATCTCTGGGGAGTACATGTCTAGAAATGGTAGATCAAGAGGCAGGTACATTGGTATTCACACGGAGAAAAGTATAACGCTTCTACCATCAAAGTATGAAAGTGCTTACTGTCCCAAACTTATGCCAATAAAGTACATCATTCAACCTTGTCATCATCAGGAATCAATATGGGATTGTGGAGGATTTTAAATTTGCATTTCTTATCATTATTGAGTTTGAACACCTCTTTAACATTTCAGTAGCCATTTGTATTTGTTCTCCTGTAAGCTGCTTGTTCATCTTCACCTTTTTTTTTTTTTTTTTTTTGGTGATGTGTTGCTCTTATTCTTACTGATTTATAAACACAATTCACTTGGGGCAGTTCATTCTTTATCTGATGTTAATCCTCTCTTGAGCTCCATGCATGCAATCAGTTGTCATTTTCTTTGTTTAGGTGTTTCTTGCCATGCAGAGATTCTTTATTATTATCTAGTCAAATTTATCAGGTTTTTCTTTTATGGTCTGTGGGTTTTGTGATTCTTTTAAAAAGGAATTTGTTCCAAGTGTAAAAATAGCAGACATCTAAACAGAAGTGTGATCTGTGCACCTACCTGCTCCCGAGTTTAAAGATCATTTTTACCTGTGACATCTTCACATTTAACCCTCAGCCCTAAATGGAATGGACTGGATTCTGCACAGTGAGCCTTCAGTCATGAAACACAGTTGCTATGGAAATTTGATGCATCTCTGTTGTTTTAAAAACACTCATTATTTGTCTATTTACTCTATTATGAGTAAACCCCTGTGCTAGGAACCCTGTGGAATAAAAACATGAAGCAGAAATTAGACCTTATTCTCCTTGCTGTGCACTGGGGGAGATCAGTGTGATTCAAACCTAGAGAAAGCAAAGGGAAAAGTGGAATGGTTTAGGTGGATAGTTAGTAGCTAACTATAGGTTGCGTACAGACCTGCTTATTACTGATTATCGATATTGTTATCTTGACAAGCTTTGTCTGTACAGGGCCAAGTAGCAAATATTTTAACCTTTACCATCACTTAGTTCTTCATGAGCAAGGACAGTAACTGTGTTCCAATGAAAAGCTTGGTTGTTGGACACTTAAATGTGAATTTAATGTAGTTTTTATGTGTCATAATTTTTGGAGGAAAATTTTTTCAAGCATCAAGAAATGTAATATTAACTCAGTATATGGGTCATACAAAGACAGATGGCCCATAGGTCAAAATTTGCCAATCTCAATGTAAGGAAACAACTGTGAAATTTTATCCCTGAAGACAAATGAGTTCAGAAAAATCTATTAGTTATTATTGATAACCTCAGAAAACTAACTCAGAATGCATGGTTTTATTGAAGTTTTGCAAAAGAGATTGCGAAGCAGTGTCCATTAATGGGGCTGTGGTAAGTCTGTGACCTGCAGCTAGCTGTTCAGCTAAACACTGATCTGAAGTGGGAAGGATGGAGTTCTTTGAATCAAATTCACGGATTCCTTCTGTTAAACTGCCTTTCACCTAATATTTCTGTCAGAGAAGCTAGAAACTATGGTGATTGATGCCATAGAAACACACTGCAAGCGAGCTGGGTGCTGAGCTTATGCATCGTGGCATGGCTGAGAAGCAAAAAGCTTTTTAGCTGCTGATCCAGAGGTAATGGAATAAACTGCACTGTGGCTAGCATGCAGCGGGCTTACTGTTTATACAGAGCTTTGCACATACATCATCATCCTTAATTTTAGCTTACATTCACAGTGACTCTATGAGGTAGGTGGCTTTATGATTATATAGATAAGGGTTTGAGACATTGTCATAAATTTAGAGAGTCGATGTCCTCCAATCGGAAAGCCAAGACCACAACTAGCAAATTGTTATCATGAAGATGGCAATGCTAAAAGCATGCTGCTTGCTGCATACTGGTGTGTTCCAAGCACAGCTATACAACTGACATGTGATGCTTCAGTTGGCCTCACAACTGCCCAAGTATGGGCCTCTGATGGCTTTTTGCATAAGGTCATAAGCTTTGTAGTCAGGTAGACCCCAAGGTTCAAGACTCTGTCCTGCCACTTAGAGACTTTTAATCTAAGGTGAGCTATCCAATGTCTCTGTATTTCAAGTTTCTGATCTGGAAAGTGAGAATGACATGCTATACTTCTTATTAATACAAGGCACTGAATGTAAAATGCTTATTCTAGTGGCCCAGTAAATCTTTGGTAGTACTATATGGTTGATAGTGCTTCTTCCAACCTTGCCAAAGATAATTAAAATGGAGTCCCCACAGCTTTTATTTTCATATACCTTTTAATTTGAAATGATTATATCAAAAAGTACAAAGTGTAGAAAAAGTCCTGTGGGCCCTACACTCAGATTCTTCCAATGACAGACAAATTTGTGTAGAGCTGTTGTACAATATCAAAACCCAGAAAACTCGCATTTGTACAACACTGTTGACAAAAAGCTTATTCGATTTTGTCATTTCACATGCATTTACATATGAATAGTTTTGTACATGAGTAGATTTGTGCAACCACCTCCACAATTAAAATGCACAACAGCTGTGTCCCTCATCACAAAATAACTTGCCACGCTAACTCTTTAGATTTATGCCTGACATTCCTTCTTATTCCATTGAAAACCCCAAATTTGTTGGGTTACTTAATAAGTTATATGACCAATCCTAATTGGTCCAGCATTTCAGACTATCCCAAACAGGACTTCTATTAAGCCTGGAATTTCTCAACATTTAGAAACGGGACCACAAATGCTATCTCTGGCTTGTTTAACCATTTCCCCAATTTTATCTGGGCCCCTACAAAGGTACTATTCATTCCAAATCAGCCGGAAGAAACCTTCAGATAACGATGCCTCATTTCCCCTAAAGGGAGGTTGGGTAGGTTTTTGGTTGCTGTCTTGGGCTGTAGATGTTTATTTTCATTGGGAGTTGGTTATAAGTTACTATTGGTCTTATTTGGAGAGAAAACAAGGTTGGACTCAGGGATGTCTCTCTTTTTTTTTAATCTTTCTTTCTTAGGTATGGAGATAGGGGTTGAAAAGAAAGAAGGGGGATATAGAAATATATAGGGATGGTAAGACAAAAAGTAGATTATTGATTCTACTCCTCAAAATAAGGCCTTAATTGTTACTCAAAGATCATTTTTAATTCGAGGTATAGAATTTTGTATATTGATGCAAAATAAGTTTAATTTGGATTCACTGGTATAGAATTCAAATTTAAGATTATTCTTCACATGGTATATATTTTCCTACTCTAATATGTGATATTGTACCCATTAACTCAACTATAGTACAAGGTTTACTTACAATACTTTGAAAGTGCTATTGCAGGCTGTTTAGGATAAGTAAGTAATACAAGTTAATTGTTAGTTGGTCAAATCATGGTCATTTTAAGAACTAGTCTATTTTTATCACAAGAATAGAGATCCTAGGTTAAACAGATAGATATGTTTCTATAGTTAGATAAGGTAAAATAGATAAGGTCTTCAAAAACCTCAGAGACCTACAGAATATGCATTTAAAGATGATGCTATTATTCTAAAGATTCCTTGACAACAAGACAAGTTAACTCCTGGCAACATGCAGCCTACCTCAAAGAAAATGATGAGCATCAAAGAACCTCCTTATGGAGATGGTTTCCAACGTGGCAAACCAGCCACGGGACAAAATGTCCTTGTTTCTGCCACAGACAGAATTCTGCCTAAAAAAGGACAAGCTTGAATGCAGGCAAAGTTGATGGCCAAACTCTGCCAAGTCAGGGTAAGTCCTCAATAGTTCCTGCCACACAAATATCTCTGTCAGATACACTGGCTGAAGATGATGTTCCAATGATATAGTTTTGGGTGACTGTTCAGGCAGCAAACTCTTTAATTTTCTTTTCATTATGGAAACTGCCAACCTGAATTTCCTGTTTACTCAGGAAATTAATTTTATTCCTTCTCAGGTCTCTGTTGGGGTTGAAGATCAGATAGTTTAGTTTTGCAATTAAGCTTAGTTGCTTATGGGTTAAGACGGTTTTAAGTCTGATAAATTTTTTATATTGATAGAGATTAGATATGATAGTTATTGATTTACATTCAGAATTTAGACTCACCAAGATATAAAAGAAGTTTTATTCAAAGCTGCCAAATGCAAATAGCCAAAACACTATGAATGTAACATTTATATAATTCCTGATTGATTCTTGGTTCTTCTTGCTGTAGGTAGTTTATTGTATATATGTGTAATAATATAAAGGTATTAATTAAAAAGTTATATGACTAGAATAATGGAGTATACCACTTTTTGAGCTATATTTCAATTATGTATAATGCAACTATGATCTAGGCAGGCCATTCCATGTTATCAGTAGTTCACCCTTTTTTGTTGCTGAGTTAGTCTACTGTGTGGCCATAAGAGAGAATATATAACTGGTACCCACTGAAGCAGACTTAAACTATTTCCACCACTTTGATAGTATAAGAAAATCTGCTATGAGTAACAGTAATCAGTTTTTATGGGAAACTATGTTTCTATTTCTGTCTTTCAGTTGCTGGGATGTATGGTAAAAGTGTGTTTAAATTTAAAAAACTGAGGAACTCATTCAAAAGAGTCTATAATGTTCCTCCATCCCCCCAACACTTCAGCAGTGTATGAGTGATTTAGCTTTCTGCACATCTTTGTCAGTATTTAGTATTATCATATTTTACTGCAGCTAGGTAGCAAGTCTTAACATTAAGCAGAGAAATTCTTCCTAGTTTCTTATTTCTCTAAAACTATTTTAAGCTATCCTAGTGTTCTTTACAAATATGTTTTTGAATAATCTTCTTTCCATCATAAAATGTCTTCCTGGGATTTTGATAGAAAATTCATTACACCTAAGGGTTAGTGTGGTGGAAGAATTGGCATCTTTATAGTGTTTCCTAATCTATAGACAAGGTATGAAATTTCTTAGATTTCTATATTTTTGTATCAGTATTCTATAAAATTCAGCAGAGAAATCCTACAAACATTTTGTTAGATTTGTACTAAGTATTGCTTTTTCTTTAAACTGATTGAAAATAATGTTGTGTTGTTAATTCCCACTTTCACATATTTGATTTTAATGTATAGAGATGTAAAATAACTTGCCATGCTATAATGAAACCTGTTACTTTGTATGCTAATTTAATTTTAAATTTCAAAAGCAAATAAATGGAAGCAGTACATTATTATTATTTTCAAGCTTCCAGTAAACAAATAAATCAGAAGTTATGTTATTGAATAACACCTTGCTCTTTACATTAGGCCTCCTTCCATTATTACAAGTTTAATTCTATTTTCTAGTATATTCGTATGCTGTATTTGCATATGTAAAAACACATACTTCTGTACCATGCTTGTCATATAAATATTATATTTTTTAAAGTCTATAAATGCTTAAAATGTAACAACATATGTTAACACCCTATTGCTGAAGACGCCACATACTTGGTTGTGGGATACAGAGAATTCAGTCTTACCAGAAAACTCTTTCCTTGCTGGCCTGTGCTTGAATGTGCTGCAGGCTGCTGGGAGAAAAAACACAGCAATGGTCTTATCCAGGGCTGGACCTGTGTGTTCCAATACTGACCTGCCTGGAAAGATGTGACCACTGATGAAGTAGTGTCAAGGGTGTTTATGGGGGTAATTATTTGCTCTCTTGATTGGATTTGAGATCTTCTCCAAAGAAGTCATTTCATGGCTGGTACTATAAAACAGGTCAAACGCCAATGCCTAGGGAAGCCATAGGCCCTAGAAAAGAACCTATTCATATCTCTAACCTGCCTTTGAAATATTTATATTTATATCCCAAAATTTCTGCTCCTTCCAAATTTGGTCACAGAACCTTCTTTTACAGTGGATGGTTCTTAATAAAGAGACTCATTGGTGTCCAATGTGCTAAGAATAAGTAACTCTGAGTGCTCAGCTATAGAAAGGTCATCTGTATCAATCCCTCACTCTCAAAGGTCAGGGAATTTCACAGAGCATGAATCAGAAAGAAGAATGTAAGAGTGAGAGGATGGGGAAGAATACAGTGAAATGCCAGCCATATCATGACTGTTTCACATATGAATTTGGATGTGTTTACTTACACAAGAACAAGCTAGTAAAATTGCAGCATGGATAGAGGAAGGACACACCAATGCCTCATGTCTAGTTGAGGACCTATTGACAGTTGATGACTTCCAGGGGAAGGAGAATCACTTGTCTTTGAGGATATGGCAACTGGTAGGTGCCCATGTCCTATACCTATGAGAAGGATTAATTGTATCAGTGGGTTAAAGGAAGAAAGAAAGAAAGAAAGAAAGAAAGAAAGAAAGAAAGAAAGAAAGAAAGAAAGAAAGAAAGTTGGGAGGGCGATGTGATGATGGAGTCCAGTGGGGAGCTGGAGTCAAGTCAGGGTAGATATGATCAAGAGACATTATATATGTGTATGAAAATTTCAGAGAATAAATACATTATTTAATAAATACATAAATGAAATTTAAAAGTAACAATGATAATTATGATGATTACAGACAAATAATCAATGGTAGTCATCTATCAGAAAATAATTTAGAATGCTAATCTTATAAAGTTTTTGTAAGCTCATTTATTACTTCGTAGACTTTAAAATACCATTGCCTATTCTTCCTTGTTTTCTGATTTTCTATCCTTTTTTACTCTTTGATTTATTGTAGTGGTTAGAATTCTAGGGCCATGAGGAAATAGAGTTTTAAGAGTAATTTTTATTGCCTTATTGCTGATCTTTTAGGAGAAAGATCCAGTCTTTTCAGTATTATGTATGACGATAGCTTCAAGGTTTGTGTAGATGGTTTGTACAGTGTTAGAGAAATGTGCATGCATGCGCACACACATGCACACACACACACATACACACACAATGTAATCTAATAATTGAGAATTCTTTCCTTTGTATGATGAATGCATGTTGTATTCTATCAAATGCATTTGTGTATCAATTGGTAAAACCCTGTGAGCTTTCTTCTTTCACCTATTGATACAGTGGAGTACATTGAGTAATTTTCATGTATTAAGCTAGTCTTGTACTCTTGAAATAATACCCACTTGGTTGCTTTGTGTATTGCTGAATTCTATTTGTTAGTATTTTATTGAACACTTATATACCAAAGTTTACAAACTGTATCAACCTTATAAACCTTAAAAAACAAACGAACAAATTCAGTTTTTCATTGAGAGAGGATCTCATTGTGTGGCCAAAACTGGTCTGGAACTCACTATACAGCTCAGGATAACCTTGAATTAATAATCCAACTGCTCAATGTTCAAAATATTGGGATTGCAGACTTGTGGCATCACACCTGTTTCAATTCCATTTTCAACTGATACATAAAAATGGTATGATGTATGAATTACCATGTGATGCTATGATACCTGTGTGGACTGTACAATGTTTAAGTCAGGACAAATATATCTGTCTCAATCATTTTTTAATGGTTGAGCAATCAAAATCTTTCCTTTCAGATTTTAGGGATACACAGTATATTATTTGTATCTGTACTCAACCTACTGTGTTATTGCATGGCAGAACTTCCTTACTTTATCCAAATGTATCCTAGTACAGATTCATCAACATCTCCCTGCTCTTACATCTTTTACTAGGCTGTCTGCCTCACTCTGATAGCTACCATTCCTCTCTCAACTTGTATGAAATCAGCTGTTGGCTGTGTGATGGGTAATATTAATTATCAACAAGTCAAGACATAGAATCACCCAGGAGACAGGTTTCCCAACCTGTTGATGGCATCATGTGGTACTCATCTTCTTGTGCCTGGCTAACTTTACTTGCCACAATTATTTCTAGTGTCACCTCTGTCACCACAAATCAAAGAGTTTTGTCCTTTTATGACAGAATAGCATTCCATTGCATATATACATGTTATTTTCTTTACCCATTATTCAATGGGTTTATTTTTAGCCAAATCTACCACCTCAAGGTTTAGTTATAGACCTTTTCTTTAAAGAAATGAGATTGATAGTGGTTGAAGAAGACACCCAATATAGATCTCTGGCATACACATGCATGTGCATACAAGAGCAAGACTTCTTAGCATAAAATCAAGAAAATAATCCCTTTTATAATAGCTACAAGAAAACATCTACTAACAAATTTTCCATAGAGGAAAATTGTCTCTAAAGTGAAAATTATAAAAGATTAATAAAAGTAATTGAGAACACAAAAAGTAGAATGATATCCTTTGTGCACGGTTTGGAAGAATTCAGATTGTCAAAATGTTTATACTAAGCCTGGCTTGGTGGTGCATGCCTGTAATCCCAGCACTCAGGGAGGCAGAGGCAGGTTGAATTCTGTGGGTTCAAGGACAGCCTTGTCTACAACGGAGTCCAGGACAGTAAAGGCTATACAGAGAAATCTTGTCTTGAAAAAAATGTTAATCTACCCAATGTGATGTATTCATTTTATGCAATTCCTATCAAAATACAAAAATATTATAAATTAAGCTAGAAAAATTCTTAAAATTTGTATGGAAATGCATGAATGTGTGTGCACGCACACACACACACACACACACACACACACACACACACACACACACACACACACACACACACAAATAGCCACAAATAGCCAAAGCAATTTCAAGCAAAGAGAACAAAGCAGGAAGCATTGTGACTACTCTACTTTGACTTCAAAATATTGTACAAAGCCATAGCAATAAAAACAGCACGAGATTTGCATAAAATCAGCACATGACTATATGGAAAAGAATAAAGAGCACAGAAATAAACACATGCAGTCACAGACAAATATTATTTTTTTTTTTGCAAAAATACTAAGAACAAGAAATGGAGACAGAATTATCTTTTTACCAAATTATATTGGGAAATCGGGGCTTCCACATGCTGAAGAATTAATTACCCTTATTACCCTTATTAATGGTTACAAAGTCAACTCAATAGACATAAATGTAATTTTCTCCCTTCTCCCTTCCCTCCTTTTCCCCTAGTCTTAACATTAAGACCTCATATATTAGGTTGGGAACTGTGTCACCTCTTGTTATACTTTCTGGAAGAGATTGCATAGCATTAGTATCACATGCTTAAATATTTGGTGTAATTTGATAATGGACTTATGTAGGCATGGAGAATTCTTTTCCAGGTACTTCAAATTTATGGATTCAATTTTGAGAATACTAATAGAACAATTCAGATCATCTTTTTCAGCTTGGGTGAGTTTTGGTAGTCTGTGCATTTGAAGGTATTGATGTATTTAATCTTACCAGTTAAACTTGTGTGTGTGTGTGTGTGTGTGTGTGTGTGTGTGTGTGTGTGTGTGGACTTGTTTGCAATAATTCCTCATTGACCTCACAGTGGCTAGAGGATCTATAGCAATATCCTAGTAGGCGATCGGTCGTCCCTTTTGCTTTGTCAGTCTTACTAGGGTTTGACGTATCTTAGTTAGTATCATTGTAATAGATCATATTTCCCAAATCACTTACTTCTGACTTTCATGCTTTCGAGTGATAAATACACTGTGGTTTTAATTGTTGTTGTTTATCTGTACATAATGACTCATTTTCTGTATTTGCTTTCATGATTTTTTTCTTGTCTTTAGCTTTTGGGAGTTTCATTGTGCTTTTTTTTTTTTTTTTTTTTTTTTTTTGTTTTTTGAGACAGGGTTTCTCTGTGTAGCCTTGGCCATCCTGGACTCACTTTGTAGACCAGGCTGGCCTCGAACTCACAGCGATCCGCCTGCCTCTGCCTCCCGAGTGCTGGGATTAAAGGCGTGCGCCACCACTGCCCGGCCTCATTGTGCTTTTTAAAAATGTATTTCTTTGGGTCTATACTGTTTGGGGCTTGATTTGCCTCTTGAGTATGTAAAACTACATTTTTCTATAAATTTGGCATATTTTGAACAATATTTTTTCTTTTTACATATACATTTACATTATTACACATATATACAATAAACTGCGAACAGCAAGAAGAACCACAAAACAATCAGGAATTATATAAATGTTACATTCATAGTGTTGGTTATTTGGATTTGGCACCCTTGAAGAGAACATCTTTCCTATCTTGGTGCGTCTAAAATTGTGAATGTAAATCAATATCTATCATCTCTCATCTTTATCAATTTAAAACATCTATCTAGTCCTAAAAACATCTTAACCCCTAAGCAACTAAGCTTAATTGTAAAACTAAACTATCTGGTCTTCAACCCCATCAGAGATTAAACATTATTTCTTCAAACAGTCTTTGAGACACAGTCTTGCCAAGTGGCTCAGGCTGGCCTGGAACTCACACTGCTCCTAGTGCCAGCTCACAACTGCTAGTATTAGGGGTGTGTGTCATCTTACTTGTCTTCAAACATTTTTAAAAACCTCGCAGTCCTTCTCTCTCTCTCTTTTTTTTTTTTTTCCTGGAAATACATCTAAGACTGAGAGCTTTAGTTAACGTCGTGTAAATCCTGCTGCTTTGGTCTTCCACGTTCCCTGCTTCTTTCTATCAGCCTGAGTGGTTTCGAATGAACTGTCTGATTTCACTAATTCACCCCTGTGTTGTCTCCAACTTACTTTTGAGCTGTCCAGAGAGAATTTTTAATGTTTTGATTTGATTTGGGTTTTACAGTTTCCAGTTCATTCCTTTGTTAGAGGCTTTTATTCCCTTACTGAAACTTTCTCTTTTTTCCTTTGTTTCAAGATAATTCATAATTCCTTGTTGAAGCATTTCTCTGATGTTTGTTGTAAAACAATTCAGTTAGTCTCAGCACCTGAGTGGTCTCCATGTTGGCATCCGTGTGTTATCTGCTTCTATTCAACTGCAATTGCCCTGGGTCTTGGCATGATGAGAGGCTCTCTATTGTATCTTGGTATTGTTCTAGGAGAGGCTGGTTCTTGCTTAACATTCGGCATTAGTAGGTCGAATGTTAGCCATACCTTTGTGAGATATGGCATGCAAGTGCATGTGAGTGTAGATATTTAGCGAATATCCACTGGGCCCAGCCAAAGTGAGGAATAATTTTTTACTGTCTCATTGTAGATGAGTGGGCTGGAAGTTCAATTCCCCCACATGATTCTGTGGCAAAAGGGAATCTCTTTGCCGGGCATGTTCTTTTGTTTCACCTTGTTGATACTGAATTGAGGTGAGACTTGATCTCTGCATTAGGTCCCACTGATTTCTTGGTGGACAGCTAATTAAAACACAGACTTGGTTAACAGTAACTCCAATGTAATTCTTTGGTCTTGTTCATGCCTAGTAAGAGGGGCAGGCTTGACTCTCCGTTGTGTTCTCAGTGGGGAAATCCAAAAGACTCACCACCATGAGATTTTTCCAGTGCTCAGCTCACAAGATACTTTTCCTTACATTGCCTCTTTCAGAACGCCTCCAGCCTTATTTGCTGTGCTATGTTCAAGATGTTTTGAGGATTTGTTTTTATTTTATGTACATGAGTGGCTTGCTTGCATGTATGTATGTGCACTGTGTGCACAGCTGGTACCTACAGAGGCCAGAGGAGGATGGTGGATCCCCTGAGGCTGGAGTTATGCATAGTTGTGAGCTGACATGTGGGTGTTGGGAATGGAACTCATGTCTTCTGCAGGAGCATCAAGTGCTCTTAACTGCTGAGCCACCTCTCTGGCTTCTCGTAATTTTTTTCCATTTTTTTATTGAAAAATAAAATCATTCATATTACATCTCAATTGCTATCCCATCTCGTGCATCCTCCCATTCCTCCCTCCCTCCCACTTTCACCCCATTCCCCTTCCCTATGACTGTGACTGAGGGGGACCTCCTCCCCTTGAATATGACTCTAGGGTATCAAGTTTCTTGTAATTTTTAAACTGTGAGGGGAAAAAAGGCTTGGAAGAAATATGCTGTTCCATCTTGTCCAGAATCAGAAGTCAAGGCTCCCAGTAGACCGTTAATATTCATAAATCTGCAAGGAAACACTGTAACTGGGCAGAGGGGTGATGATTTTGCCCATGGCTCAGTTACATGTCTTTCAAATGTGGCAGCATGGCTACATTGGGGCTAGTGACAATGACAACAACAAAGTAACAGTTATCTAATGCATTCCAAGTGCCAGACACTATGCTAAGCTTGTCCCATTAAGAATTGCTTATTAAAGGTCCCTAATATCATAGCCACAAGTCCAAATAGCCAAAAAGATCTGCAAATTTTAAAATTTAAAAACTTATTTGGTGGCAAAAATTCTGTCCTGAAATGACATTTTGCTATTTATGGTTTTTTATCTATCATGTTTAATGTGAATATACCTCCATTATCACAGCAGAAATATTAATGCATTTTTTTCTATGGGATATTGCCCCAGAACCCATTAGGGATGAGATGAAATATAGAGCATACGAGCATATGTACCATCTTACCTTTCTAAAATCTAACATTTTCTGAATTCTGAAATGCAGCTGGCCCCCAAGGGTTTAGGATAAGGGGTTGTAGATTGGTTCCAGCTTCTGTGCCTGCCTCTAGGATTCCATTAAGGGAACATTTTCACTGATGCTTTAAAGCTCTTTCCAAATTATAACTAGACTGACATAAGTGAGCACAAAAGGAAGAAAGGGTTGGATAAACCCAAGTAAGGGGGCTATAGGCAAATGCGTGTTCTATCAGCAACTCAACCTCTTTCTACTGTCATAGTACAAGTGCCTGACGCACCTTTTTTATCTTTATCATTGTTAATGATCAAGCAGAAAACTTTCATAGTCCTAATGATGCATATTCAAGTAGGAATAGCATACTGTTGCATCTCTTCTTCCTTTACTCTAGTTTTATGAGGCAAAGTAGACATTCGAACTCTTAGTCATAACCATTTGTTTTAATTAACATTAAGCCACTAATATAAAGACAGGAAGCTTGCCTTCCATGTACACACCTCTAAACTAGAATATGTCCTAGATGCTAAGATCACTCTCATTGATTTCTGTGGGGAACTATGTTCATTTCATTTGATTCATTTAATAAATAATTACTAAGAACTTAGTCTTCAGGAAACATTGTAACAGATTAAGTGTGCCCAGAAATAAAGAAGATAGAAATATTCTCATGTATATTTGCCAATGAACATCTTGAGTTCAAAGTAGACATGAAAAAAAGGATGTTTGTGCTATCTCTAATTTCTTGAATATTGAATTATTCATTCCATTAACCAGTGAATTCCAAAAGTGGGTTACGGTGTGGCATTTCTACTGAGAAAAGCATGAAAAAGAACACAGTGGTGATGGTTATTGATGTAATGCTGCCTCTGCACTTCACAGGAAAAAGTGAAAGGGAATAGCAGACAAATGCCGTATCATCCCCGAATCCTACTTTGAAAGCCTTAACTTATGTTTAGAGTATGCAAGCCTGCTTTCTTACCAGGCAGTGTTAATTGAACCTTCTGCTATGGAGTGAGGCCTTTCTGAAGCCCCAGACTAGCACCATTTTTTACCCTTGCTGTACATTAAGAATCACATTGAGACGTTAAAAAATGAAAAGCTAAAGCCCATAGTAGAACTACAGATTCCAAAGCCGTGAGGCTAGGCACCTGTTTTATCAGAGGCACCTCTTAAAAGAAAGTCTTCAGATGATTCAGAGATTTTGTGATGATTAAGAGCCACTACAAATATTGATTAACCCACAAAACTGTAAAAGTCCTGATTTGTGGATTCAATTGAATGTCTGGATTTTGATAAAGTTCAATTTACTGTGTGCCAAACACTGTTAGCAAAAACTTGATGAACATTATTCTTGTTTTATTCCCAGCGAGTTCTTAGATCAAAGCATGGCTTACGGGGTGGGAGGCTGACCCTCTCTCTGTTTCCATAAAACCCTTGAAAACAGTGGCAAATGCGTAGACACACAAGGAAAACACAGGTCATTAGGCCAGACTACCAAGCAGCAGCACAGTGGCTGTTCTTTCCTCCTGTGTTAATTCATTTTTATGTGGAGATCCTAAGACAGCCTTTGCCTCAAAATGATCCTGGGATGTAACTATCATAGACCCCATTTTAGAGGTGGCAGAAAACAAATCAAACAGTGATTGAATGACTTCCCCGAGGCCACACAGCCAGTAGTAGAACTGAAGCCAATTCTATCCCCTTCCCCCAACTTTACAAAAGCTGCTGCAGCGAACTAGATATGCTCCTCCAATGCTCTTAGGACTGATACTATAATCCCCAATGTGATCCCATTTGGAAAACGGGTCCATAAGGAAGTAATTAAGGTTAAATAGGTCCTAAAGGTGAGGCCCCAATTTGATAGGACTAGCATCCATATAAACCAAGACAACATGGCAGGCAGTGGTGCCACAGGCCTTTGTTCCCAGCACTCAGGAGGCAGAGGTAGACAGATCTTTGTGAGCTGGAGGCTAGCCTGGTCTACAGTGTGAGTTCCAGAACAGCCAGGGCTGTTACGTAAAGAAACCTTGTCTTGAAAAACCAAAAGGAGAGGGGACTGGCCCCTGGAGAGATGGCTCAAAAACTAATGACAAGCCTCGCAACCAAAGAAAAGAAAAAGATGAAGAAACACCAGAAATAGGTTTGTTTTTTAAATTCCCCCATGTGTGTCTTTTTCTCTCAAAACATCAGAGCCCCTCCCCTATCAGCAGGTCCTTTTGCCAGATACATCAGACAGCCCACTGGCCAGAATGAGGTATACGAAGGAGGGTCCCATGGGCAGGACTTTTGACTAACTGAGTATTCCCAGAGGTGAACGAATTTCAGGCTATCATCCCATGGAGATGACTGGAGATCTAAAGAAGCACAAAGTGAGCATGGCTGGGACTGCTGATGGCTTCCTGACCAGCAGATGTAAATGGTCTCATCAAACATTGTTTTCCTGGGAGTGGCTTCATGCAACCACTCCTACTCTATCCACAAGTCATCTCCGACATTTGATTCATTGTACCAAGACCCATCTAAGGACGCTTGTATGTAGGTGGTACTCCTTTACTATACCCAGCTCAATACGAAAACCCCCCTGCTGACAGAAGGGACTGTGGAACAAGATGCTCCTCCAATTGTCCCTAGCTGGGACAGACACCTCATAGAAGAGGTCCAGGGAGTTCAGGACAACTTAGGTAAGCATTTGAGATTTTTTTTTTTTTTTTTTTTTTGGTTTGGTTTATTGGTAGAGCTGAGGACTATTTATTTGAGCAGCTCTAAAATGTTCTATAGTTTGAGGACAATGTTTCTAGAGATTTAGCCCACAAGGAAAGTCCAAACTCTCAGTTTCTACAATACAAAGAAATGTTTGCGGGGATTTGAGGATTTTGGTCTCAGGGGTCTTGATAGGATTTCTTTGTCCAGATGGTTTGTTATATGTTACAATTTGGTAGACTTGTATTGGGATGACCTTTTCTTTTCAACTGTCTATAATTCCTCAAAGGTCTCTTTACAGGGACCTTCTTGTCTAATTATGTAGGCACAGAGATGCCTAGCAATTTCCAGAACCAAACACCCCTAATAAACAGATCTCAGTCGTCTAAATCTGGGTAGGTCTCTTGGGAGGCATTAGGCCTATTAGACCATATTAATCCTACTCAGCAGTTATCTTCCTTCTCCTAAAGAGGTTTGGTGACTGAAGTCACTGGCCCTGAGTACCCCTGCAGTGGACATGGACAATCTATTGGGCCACAGAACTCCAATATGGAAGATAGAAGACCTTTTCAAGGAGTGCTTGGTGAAAGGGCCTTTTAATAAGGGTAGCAGGAATTTGGTATGCTAGTGCACACCTTTAGTCCCAGCATTGGGGAGATGAAGGCAGGTGATTTTGTGACTTCAAGGCTGGCCTGGCCTTAAAAATAAGAGGTCAGTAGAAACTTGAGTAGGGAAATAACTAATGGTTATAATGTGAGCTACTCACCACTTAGTGGCTCTTGGAAACAGACAATTATACAAATCTGTAATAAGGGCTGGAGGTGCTTAGTGGTTAAGACTGTATTGCTCTTGCAGAGCAGTCAAGGTTGGTTCCCAGCACCCACGTTGGGTGGCTCACAGATGCCTATAACATCAACTCCAGGAAGCTGAGACACCTCTGGCATCTGTGGACACTTGCACTCATGGTACGTACCATACTCCCACAAGCCAAATACACACATGATTTAAAATACAACCTAAAAGCTGTAATAGCCAATGTTTGATTGTATATAATATCTTTCATATGTAAACTTGCAAGTAAACTAAACAAATTGGAATTTGAATTGCCAACAAGACAAGATTCTTAGGTTTCGTGCTGTATTTTTGCTCCTTAGCCTCTTATCGCCATTTCGTGCTCATTCTCCCTTGTTTGTTGTGCCAGGTTTCTTCTTCATGTCTTCATGAACATTCTAGTTCACGGCTTCTGATACTTTACCATCTTTCTTAGCTTTCTGTTTTGTTGTGGAAGCTAAGGAGTTTTTGTCTGAAGTTCAACCAGTGTCTCATACTGTTAGGTTTTTGGAGCCATAATAATATAGGAACCCTGGCAATTAGTTTTGGATTGTATACTAATTGATGTACACTGGTGTCCTGTGACTTCTTTAAGGATTAGTGTCTTATGTAGTCTACAGAATTATATCAAGGCTTCTGCCGTAAGGGCACAAAGATGGGTCTCACTATACCCAGTCAGATTTGGATCTTTCTGAAAAGACTTGTAGAGTCTTTTGCAGTAACCTTCATAAGTATATATACCTTATTAGTATACTTTAGGATACTTGAGCTGTTGTAGTCCCCTCCGTGGGCAATTTGCCTTAGCGGCCCCAGTAGACATAGCACTGTTTTAGGAGAGACAGCTCTTAAGGGGAACATTCTACCCCTTTACTATGAGCAGGACGTCTGCCAGAATAACTGTCCTTTCACACTCTAGAATCCTATGACCTGGGTAAGAAAACCCAAGGCAAGTAGCAGACTGTGATGCGAGTGCAGGCAAGTGTTCATCAGTAGCCAAGAGAGCTGTTCCAAACCTTTTAGTTCACTGCACTTAGCTGAAAAGCCAAGAAGAAGAACTGTAGTATAGCCAGCCTACCCCTTTTATTTGGTTATTTACTTTTTTTTGAAGTTCAAGGCCAATTTTGTTGGAGTTTAAAAGAAAAATCTCAGAGTAGGCAAGCTGAAAAATCTCAGCAGCTGCCTAGCGTAGGAAGATGGAAGAGACAAAGCCATTTGTAAGCAGCCACATGGAGAAAGGGGCAGGGGAGAACTTCCGAGAAACATCAGTGAGCCAGCTCAGAGTGTCCGGAAAAGCACGGCCATGCTATTGCCATACAGCTTTGTGTCGTCTTGTTGTGACACTGTAACATCAATTTTGATCTAGTTGACTTTTCTATTAGGGACCAAAATCTTCTTTCTAGACTTTGATGCCAGTAATGAGTTTCCGGTTCAAGTCAGGCATACTGACACACACCTGCAATCCCAGCACTCAGAAGGCAGAGGCAGAAATATTGCTTTGATCTCAAAGCCAATCTGATTTACCTAGTGATTTCCAGGATACCCAAGGCTAGCCTGTCTTAACATAAACAAGCAAGCAAGCAAGCAAAGAAATAAACAAATGAACCTCCCCCCTAATTCTAGACAATCAAATCAAAACCATTTCCTGCCCACCTCCTTGTATTTCACTAGTGTATTCATGACCCCAGCACCTCTCATCATTCCCTCCCCCAGAGCCCCTCCCCATGTCTTTATGCATAGATATATATTTCAGTGCCCATATGCCAACTGCCTGCTCTGGACACACTGTGCCTTTTGATGTGGCCTTGATGCAAGCTTGAAGTAACAGAAAGCAGGGGGATTTGTAGTAAAAGCTTTCAAGTGTTATCAGCCTCCGCTTGTGCTTAGCACCACCTGCTCCCACAGTCCTTCTGAGTTAGTCCAGCCCATCTAAATCACAGCAAGGCGGTCAGTTCACCAAAACTCCACCTTCCTTTAGCACTAAAATGGGGTATAGACAATGTTTAGAAAGAAGAAAAATACAGAGACTGTCCCCTCTTAAAAAAAAAAACAAAACAACAGAGGTTCCACTTCCCTGGAGGATGTGTAGCTCTGGATGATGGCATCTAAACACCAACCACAGCCTGCACAGGTCACCTGAAGCTTCTCATCTTGAGCTACAAGTGGTATTCAAGAGGTCAAGTCAACTTCCCAGACTTACTGATAGTAGGAGAATAACAAAGAGGAAAGGGTATTGGCAAGAATGGAGGATGGCCAAAGGAGAAACAGAGGAGCAGAAAGGACAAGAAGGGAAGAAGAAAGGGAGACAGAAGGCGTAGAAGACTGTCATTCCAGTCATCCCAAGAACTTCAGTGCTGAGCTAGTAGAATTGCGGGGAAGGGCTGGTTCCCATCAGCCTTGCTTTATGGCACAGAAGCCAGACTGGGTCACACACTACAAAGTCAAGCCCACACACTCCAAGGGATTGAATCCAGGTTTCCCCCACAAATCCTCATGTTCAGCGTTCTTCCCTGATGCCTGCTGGCCTTGTGAGTTGGACAGCCTTTCAGAGGAGATCACAGGACTCTGGCTGTAGATGTGGTCCACCCACCTTGCCTACCACAAAAAAAGTCAACAACTGATCTGAAGATATCCACAGAAATCTGTAAAAAGTGGAAGCCAAGATTTATATTGAGATATCTCCAAAAAGTGACACTTAGGTAGGATGCTTGGTATTGTATGGAGATGGCAGAAGCCATTGGGGAAAAGATCATGGTGGGTCATAGGTGGGCAAGGCTCACGGAGCTGCAAACTCAAAGTCCTACAAAATGAATCCCACAACCCCAAATGAGGACTGCTTTGGCTGGTGGGGGGAGGTGCAGGTCACTCCTTGACTTTAGACCACAGCAACAACATGACAAGCCACAGAATTTGTAGAGTAAGGAAAAATGAAAATGGGACATCTGGTGCTCAAGACCCTTTTAAGAATTAGCTCCTTCACTTTTGACTAGTTTTTTACTGTAGATACTTTCATATATGACAGGGCAGAGGTGATGGTGAAGGCAAAAGGTGTGGGGCACCTGCCCTTCAGTGTGGCCGGAATCAGAAGTAGTCATAGTGTGTGTCAGCCAACTTGTAGTGCCAATGAAAAGACTTATTTGAGGGTTTTCTCTGTTTCTATTCTTCAGTCCCACCATAGCCAATTGTCCCAGTGTAAACATTTAGTTTCCCCTGGCAGCTTCCTTCTCTGCAGCTGTTTGAAAGCCCTAGAAGCCATGTGGCAGCAAACACATTTCCTTTCTTGAGCAGTACACTTAAGCATTACATCCCGTAAGGCAAAGACAAATCAAGAGAAAAAGGGTTTTGAGGCTTTGGGTTCTGTAAGGCGAAGGCATAGAAATGACAACAGTGGCTCTATGGGCACAGTCAAAAAGGCCTGAGAAGGAGTTGCTATTGGGGACAAGGTAACAACTTTTCCATTACTGTTCTTCCCAGTCCACAGAATACTTTCAGCAAAGTCCCTAACGGGGCCAGCCTCTTTGGCAAATCAGCCTCTGAGCTGTCTTTCAGCCCATCACACGAGGCAAGGATCACTATTGATGCACATTTTCTACCACAAATTACCGCCCACACTTATCCCTTCTACATAGAGAAAGCTCAAGGATGACAGAGATGCTGTGAGTAATTCCAGACACCTGCCTCTGGGAAGGCAAAAACACAGCTGCTCTAGCCCTGAAAACGGATCTACAGCACCTTGTGATCAGGGTCAGAGTACATTCTCCATTATTTCAGCCATAGTGGGAGAGTGGATAAAGGAACTTCCTGTCTGCTCTGAGCACTGAGAAGTCTCCAGTTGGGCTAGCATCAATAAAGAAGAGGGAGTTAAGTCGGGGCAGGGCAGTTTCCGTGACTGTCTCCTTGACAATGCCAAGTCTCCTGCCTGGGTGATTGTAGTCATTCCTTCTCTTAGCTTTCTCCAAAGCAGCCAGCAAGGCAGGGCGGTCTGGATCTAAGCTTCCTTCAGCCAGTGCACAGTTGCTTCTATTGGAAATAGGCAAGACTCTGGAAAAATGGAGAAGCTAATAGCACTTCTGGTCTCTGGCATTTGTTGAGGCCTGGGGCAGCTGTTAACTCCTAGCTCCTCAGATAAGAGCACTGGAGAGGCACAGACACAAAGCAATATAGGGCTGTGGGCCCTGCTCTAGACCTCACTGAGCTCATGGTGCCTTCCGCCACTTCCTGCTTTCTCTGGACCCCACCCCCCAGTAAGTCTCCCTTCAGGTGGCTCTTTTTCTCATCAAGCGGGGAGAATGATTTTGGATCCATGCCCCTGATATTCACTGCTCAACTGTTTCAATGGAAAATTGAGGAAGTTGTGGGAACAGGAGAAGGTTACCAGTGTTTCCAGTCCTGAGCTATGCAGAGTTACAGATGCAGTTGTCTTGTCTCAGTTAACCTGAGAGGGAGGGGAGGCTGCTAGTTAGGATGTCTGGGTTTGGAGCTGAAAGAAGAAAACAGGTTATGGGATTTTGCAAAGAGTGTATTGATCCTTGTGTAAAGAGGATGGATTGCTTTGGGGAAAGACTGAACCCTTGTTTTCCGGGTTCTGCTTTCGTACTTCTCAAAGTCATGATCATATATCCTTCTCAAGCCTTCATCACTGCCATTAAGTCACTGCCGAAGACTCAAGCATCTGTCCCAGATTCATTATCCTGAAACCCAGAGAAATAGCAAAGAGTAACAACCACTTAATATCCTAGCCCTGTAAAAGTCAAATATAGCTACTTCCATGGGTAAAGGGAGTGAAAGAACAGATCCAATGAGACAGCTTCCAGTGTCCACGACTATAACAAGTTGTAACAAGTGGAAATTGGAGTCTAGAGGATTGGCAAATTGATTTTTTGGCTTCATCAGCTTACTCATTTTGGTAGTGGTGGTGGTGATGGTGGTGTGTGCATGCATGCGTGCTTGCATGTGTGTGTGTGTGATAGTATAACTTTTAAAGCTCTTCCAGGGGGTCATATTTGAGATTACGTCTGTAACTTAGCATGCTAATGAGCGCTCAAATGTTTTCTGTACAAGAGATCTTGAAAAGAGTTCATTGTCCTTTTATATACGGAGTTGTATACCCTAAGAGAGAAAAAAAAGTGGACTGAGGTTGAAAGGATATTTGGAGATTTTTTTCTTGTCCCTCCTGTTAAGAAACCTCAACTTTCTCTGGGGCTGTCCATTTCACAGCCGTCTATCTGCACAGGCCCCTACCTGACCAAAGGAAGATGTCAAGCACACCTCCCTGCCAGAAGGCTCGGGACTATTGCTCACTGTACAGTCTCCCCAGCCTTGTACCACTTCAAATAGCATACGGGCCAGTTCCTGGGGGTGTCCTAGGAGGGAGACCAGGCCTCCTTGGATCCAGGCAGGATGGAGGATGAACCTTAGTGTTTCTGGCAGTGCTACACTGGGAAGTCACTCCTGCATGAGGGTGGCCCTGCCTAAGAAAGTCAGGGTGTACAGTGAACACCCAATTTTGTCTTTACTGTTTCCAACTGGTGAGAAGGCAACATGCTACCTGCTGAGGACAGACAGGGACTATCCCTCTTGCTTTCATATGAGAGAGATGGAACATAGAACTATTTACTCGGCTGGAAGGAAAATAGATTATGTAAAAACCAAGGCATCTCAGAAGTAACGAAAGAAAGAAATATGAATGGAAGCATAATTATAGATTCACAGCGCTGTGGTCATTTCTTGTATTTGTTAGGCATCCACACTCCATGTCTTGCTAGGAGTTTTGTACATCTTCCAACCACGTTAGTCACGGGTAATCTACATGTTTACTTTCCAATAAGCGATATGTAGTTGTGTCTCATTGTGTCTGACATATTTTTAAAAATATCCTCTGAGTTTCTACCAGAAATTTGTCTTACACACTAAAGTAACATGTAATAATGAAGATACCATGGACATAGTCCTGCAGCTTAGAAGTCTGTCCTCTAGGAGAGAGCTGTTCTGAGTGTGAGTGTGGCCTGGGAAAGTAATTCTCTAGCACCACAGTGCCAAGGGTGTGCATGGCCTGGGAAAGGTACAGTACAGAACCTGTCATATAGCAGACTATGACATCCTCCTGTCCCAATTTTTGGAGATCATAGGTCTTCCACATATGCATTTAGTCCCTCCCTCAGTCCGCTTGATTAGTCATGGTTTTAAGGCAAAAGTGTGCTGAAGGAGTTCTAAGCCATTCTCTGGTCTCAGTTTCCAGCTGTTTTCTTACTTTTGTGGTTCTTCTCAACACTGGGTTTAGGACTCCACCCTTGCTTTTCTCTACCCATTTCTAAACTTGGAACAAAGACCCTCTTTTGATAATATGTGAACTCTGCTTCATGTCTGTGGTGCTTTAAATAGGTTTGGCCCCCATAGACTCATGTGTTTGGATGCTTGGCACTGTTAGGAGGTGTGGCCTTGTGGGAGTAGGTATTGGCTTGTTGGAGGAAATGAGTCAATGTGGGAGCAGGCTTTGAGGTCTCCTATGGTCAAGCTATGCCTAGTGTCCCACACAGTCTCCTTCTGCTACCTGTGTATCAAGATCTCATCTCTTTCTCCATCTCCATGTCTACCTGCACACTGCCATGCTCCCCACCATGATGATAATGGACTAAAACTCTGAAACTATAAGGCAGCCCAAATCAAATGTTTTCCTTTGTAAAAGTTGCCATAGTCATGGTATCTCTCCACAGCAATACAACCCTGACTAAGACAATCTCTGTCGCTAGATAAGGGACCTAAGATTTTTTTTCCTATGCAGGAAGAGACAGAGTCCAGGTAGCTCAAGAAGGCTGTGGTTGAGAGCACACTGTCATCCTAAATACCCAGTGGAGTTTCCTCAAAGGCACAATCTTCATCTTAGTCACTAAAGAGTCAGAATTCATGAGGATCTGGGGAATTTTTATTTAAGACATATCTGACCTGAGTCAGACAAAGTCCAGATGACAGCTTAAGAAACCATCTTGTTGGCATTGGTCAAGACAGTGTTCTGTGCTAGAACTAGTCAAAGCTTGCAGTTTGCTTGAAATTACCTCTTTCTGATAGGGAGTGGTTGGGAACACAGACCTGGAAACCTCTACACATGGTTCAGTCTGGTGCCTTGATTCTCCCAGTCCTTCAGCATCCCTAATTACATACAGGAATAGTGGAGTCTGTAAAGGGAAAGCAGTAGTGATATAGACCTCATTCTGGCAGTTGTGAAGTCCATCTCAAGAGGTGAGACTACGCTACCCATCACTCAGTGGGCGGCAGTGAGCAAAGGAGACTGATGGGTGGGGAAGTGGGGACATGAAAGCAACCCTAGAGAGTCTTAGCTCTGTTTAAGTAAGGTTAACATTAGAATTCTTCTTCTGGGAAAGAATGGGTAAGAGAGGTTTCCATGCTTTCAGAGGTTGGATAGAAAAGAACAAGGTCTAGCAGTGGTGATCACTGGAGAAGGACTGCATGGCTTGGAGAAATTGTGAGAAAGAATATTAGGAGAGTGTATGGCATGGTGGAACTCTAGGCAGCACAGCACCTGGTAAAAATATCCATTTAAAAGCACAATAAAGACCTTTGAAAGACCCAGAAGGATTACAACATTGCCAGTAACTCGAGCTGGGAATGTGTTACTGCCTCTATAGGTAGAAGACTTGGCAAGAACCTTGATATCCCATGTGAGCAAGTGTGTGCTATGACCAGAGAAATTCACATTGCATGGTTGTTCATGTACTTTCCTTAAATAAAGTTTAAAAGCTACGTGCTAAGTCCTTCTCCTCCCTCTATCTCTTATAAACACAAGCTCTAGTCCTCATGGAATTCTCTGGAGACTGCTGGAAATGTCTTTCTCGTCCAAATCTTCTTAAGGTATCTAGTCCCGTCCTTACCTTTTCTCCACATTTTCAAACTTCATTGATATCCAGGTTTTATATCATGAATTCAACCAGTTGAGAGAGTTCAGCCTGCATTTTAATCACTTCCTACAGACAGGCAACTATCATTACACTACATCACACAGCTCTAGAACACCCAGCATACCCAGATACTTCCTGTGCTCCTCAACACCCATCCTCATTGAAATACTCATATCCAGGCTATAAATGTGCTATATATGTCACTCCTGCTTTTCAACTTTCCCAGAATTTTAAGTTAAATAATGATATCATATGTCTGATGTATTTCATTGCACATATGGTTGATGTTGGTTTGTTGTTTTTTGTTGTTGTGTAGTGTTCCACTATTAAATAATTGGTCCTGCTTTTTATTTTCTCACTGAAGAGCATTTGAGTTATTCATAATTCATTTTTATGAAAAATTCTTCCACATCCATTTGCATATTGGTCTTTGTGTGGACATATGCTTTTCATTTATTTTGGGTAGACACCTAAGACTAGAATTGTGGGTCCATATGGTAAGCATCTGGTCTTCATTAATTGAAGCACCTTAAACTGGGATTAATAAGTAAAAGGCTGAAAGTAGGTTGTTGTAGGACTGGGACGCGTGATTGGGGGTATGGGAGAAAACTCCTGAAAAAAAGAAAGATTACTGAGAGGAGAGATAAGAATGCATGGAGATAAATGCACCTGCCAAATAATTTGTACCTCAGTGTTCAGAAAGCCTAAACATTTTAGCCAATACAAGATCTTCTCAATAAATTTTAATTGTAGTTCACACTGATCACAGCATATGAGATTAGGCAGATGTGAATGGCTGAGAGTAAGGATATAGGTGTCTACATCTGGAAATGGCATCCATAAATGTCCACTTTTAGGGAGGCATTAGGTTTGGTCAAGACAAGAATTTGCCTTTAACCAAACATTCCACTTAGAAAATTCAATTGAAGGCTGGAGAGATGGCTCAGCAGTTAAGAGCACTGACTGTTCTTCCAGAGGTCCTGAGTTCAATTCCCAGCAACCACATGGTGGCTCACAACCATCTATAATGTGATCTAATGCATACTGTATACATAATAAATACATTTTTAAAAAGAAGAAGATTCAATTGAAAACCCCAACTCTTAGAATCTACCACTACAATTTGTATTTAACTTTACTTGGTTTCTACAAAGGCCATTCTGAGTTTTCATGTCTTCTTGAAGTAGGAAATTGTGCCAGTAAGATTTGGGGGCATGCCATTACGAATGAGAACAGAGGGGCTGGAGCTAACAGGAGTCACTATTGCAGAGTACAGTCACGAGTCAGACTGCATCTTTGTAACTGATCAGATCCCACTGAGTAATAACAAAGAGACCTACACATTTTCTTAGCACAGACTATCAAAGCAAGCACTCTTCTCCACCCGTGTCCTACCTTGTCCCTTTTCAGTACTTTGGTCTACAGTCCTAGTAACCTCTTTCCACTTTCCTACCACATATAATCTATTTCCACCTCTTCCCCCACACCTATATACATTTTCTTTAAAAAAATAATAAACCTTTCCGATGGACAGCTCATCCCCACATGAATCCCCTAGTAAGGAGAGCAGGAACTACCTGGGACATGGACTCTGGTGCCCACAATTTGATCACTTTCCCTTGGCAGAGCAGCCTTAAGGGGGGCACAGAGAAAGAGGATGCAGGCAGTCCTAATGAGACTTGATAGGCTGGGATCAGATGGTAGGGGAGAAGGGTTCCCCCTGTCAGAGGACTAGGGGAGGGGAATAGAGGGGGAAGAGGAAGGGAGAGTGGGAACCTGAGGAGAATACCAGTGATGGGGTAACAATCAGGATGTAATAGAATAAATTATAAAAATTAAAAAATAATTTTAAAAAATAGGCCTTTCTGGTGCCATTGTGATTGCCTTAATTTTCTATTTTTTAATTCTTTTAGTTGATGCACAGATCAGCTACATGGTCCTTATCTCTGGAATAATCTACATTTCTTTTTACAGAATAATTTTCATTCTTACGACAGTATTTGGGTCAAGACCCGAAGAGGCATTATTCTGTGTTATTTGGTTGTAGAATAAGGCCAGTTCATTTGAATCTTTTTTTGGGGGGGGGGGGGAAGAACTCCTTTAAAAGCTCTTTTTGGAAAAGATTTATATTTAAACAGATATTTAACTGGAAGCGCTGATTTTATTGAGACGCTAAGAGACAAAATGACGGGTGGTGTTTTGGACTTTGCACCACTTACAAACTGCATTGGTATAGTACAGCACCGGGACATGAAGGTTAGGAACTCTCCGGTGTCACAGTTAGAAGTTAAGCCCAGGTCACTGGATTATTGCTTTGGAGAGGTGACATGAAGTCTGTCAAGATGTGAGTGATTTGTTGCTTCAGTGTCTCTCTGATATTAAATTTTGAGGAGTTTGTGCTTCGGGGGCCATCTATCTTTATTTGTCATATAAAAAAGAGTGTATTAGACCATCATGTGATGGGGGATGGTGAGTCTTTTTTTTTAATTCACTAAGATCTATCTAGACTTTGCTGGGTAGAAATGAAGACATAGGTGATTCTAATAAATAATTAGATGGTTTAGTAAGCCTAATTATTCAAAGGACTACCCACCTCCCAAAAGAAAAAGCAAGTACAGGTCATTTCTTTAGCCCCCTTTCTCATCTTATGTCATAAGAATGCCAATGAGACTCGTCCATACTCCACCTCCCACTTCCTGATGCCAGATCTGTAAGCGCTTAGCCAAGCATGCTGGGAGACACAGAACAACTAAAGGGAAGGAGTAGCCGGATGTCTTGGGTTTTCTTCCCATTCCGTTCTGTTCTGTCTCCTGACACCACCTCATTACTAGACGTAGGCACTAGACGTGACAGTCAACTACATTTGAACTGAGCAGAGAAGAGGTAGTGAAGGCAGAGTGTGCAGGAGACATGTCTCAAAGGCAGCCTCAGTCACCTAATCAGACTTTAATTTCTATCACAAATGACACAGAATCATCAAGCTCTGTCGTCTCCAACGATACCACACATAAAGGACGGACCGGAGACAACTCTCCAGGAATAGAAGCCCTGTGTGCCATCTATATCACTTATGCTGTGATCATTTCAGTGGGCATCCTCGGAAATGTTATCCTCATCAAAGTCTTTTTCAAGACTAAATCCATGCAGACAGTTCCCAATATTTTCATCACCAGCCTGGCTTTTGGAGATCTGTTGCTTCTGCTGACGTGTGTGCCTGTGGATGCAACCCACTACCTGGCAGAAGGATGGCTGTTTGGAAAGATCGGTTGTAAAGTGCTTTCCTTCATCCGGCTCACTTCTGTCGGGGTGTCAGTGTTCACGCTAACAATTCTCAGTGCTGACAGGTGAGTTTCTCTTCTCTGTTCTATTTGCCGGGATGTGAATTAGGTAAAGAGAAAAAGGAGAGGGGGTGAGGGGAGACAGAGAGAGAGAGAAAGAAAAGCTTGTGCTTAGGATTTACTGGCTACCGGTTGCTTTTCTTATATTCTGTAACCTAGATGTAAGATCAGGGAAAAAAAAAAAAACAGTAGCATTAAAAAAAAAGTTAGAGTAAAAATGTTAAAATGCCACTGCTAGCATCTGAAGAGTGCTTGAAAAATATGTGTTTTGGGTAGGGGTCTCATTTCTTTGAAATTTAATTGTTTGCTTGAAAGAATAGCAAACGGTGTTTTTATTTTCCCTCAGCTTATTAAGTCAGGCAAATTGTTGCAGGTGCAAAGAAAAAGACTCATGCTTTATACATTAGTGCAGCCTAGTGGTATAACAGAGTCAACATGAAAACACTGGCACAGGTATGAAATAGACCGTGTATGCATTGCCACGTACCAGAAGCATGGTAAAGTGAGAAAATGCACCTAATTTATTTGAAAGTCCTCAGATTACCTAATGGGCGGTAAACAGTATGGTTTTCAGCTCCCTGGCAGTTCAGTGCCATGTCATCATTTAATTCTATTTGTTCTCTCTATAAGCATGTGTTGGCATTATCATTCCCAGAGAAATAAATTAATTCTGAGGGACTTTTAGAGTCCTATGGCTATAGCATGTGAAACAGTCTCACTGTGAGAAAGTTGGGGCTCCATGATAGTGTTTTTAGTTTGAGTACTGTGTTTTCCTGTGTAGAATATGTATTGCAGAATAATCGGGAAAGCATGAAAAAAATGAGGCTCCAAATATTAAAAGTAGTGCTTTAAATTTTTTGCAAGAATCCTGTAGGTAATCAATGCTTGGCAGTATAGGCAGAAAAAACCTTAGATTCTGGAATCTGACAGGAGCAAAAGCTTGCTCTGTCCCATTATTATTATTATTATTATTATTATTATCATCATCATCATCATCATCATCACCATCATCATCATCATCATCTCATCACCACCACCACCATGATCATCATTATTCTATGTTGTTGTTGTTACTTTTATTGGTACATATTCTTCTTGAGGGCGACTCCCATAGAGGCTACAGGATTTAAGGTGTCTCTGTCCAAATGAGGAAGCATCATTGCATGAGCTCAACTTCTGATTTTATCCTAATCCATTAACCCTGGGAACGAAGTAGCCCTTATGAATAGTGAAAAGCTAAGCCTCTGCTTCTTACTGCCGGAAATCTTTTCTAGGTAGACTGAAGACTACTTACTTTGTCCAGGAGAATTAATTTGATTAACATGAGTCACTTATACATACAGGACTTCATTAGAATACTTATGGCAACACATAGGTGGTGAATTATTCTCCTCACACAGACAAATACACTGAAAATATTTGTCCTAAGTAAATGGTCTGTCATAAAAGTACAAGGTTGCAGATCTGGAATGTATCACGGGAGTAAATAAGGGAGAAGCTGATTAGCATAAATAAAATCACTGGGTATATTCTCTGACTTTGGAACCATGGCCAGTTCTAGTTGGTTCTATATGGCTGGAAAGAAGGAAGAGCTGGATGATTGCTAAAGTCACATGTGTCACTGATTTCAACTCTGCTTGTGATTATGTTTCTAGATACAAAGCAGTCGTGAAGCCACTTGAGAGACAACCCTCCAATGCTATTCTGAAGACCTGTGCAAAAGCTGGTGGCATCTGGATCATGTCTATGATATTTGCTCTGCCAGAGGCTATATTCTCAAATGTGTACACTTTCCAAGATCCTAACAGAAATGTCACTTTTGAATCTTGTAACTCCTACCCTGTCTCTGAGAGGCTTTTGCAAGAAATACATTCTCTGTTGTGCTTCCTGGTGTTCTATATTATCCCTCTCTCTATTATCTCTGTCTATTACTCTTTGATTGCCAGGACTCTTTACAAAAGCACCTTGAACATACCAACTGAGGAACAAAGCCATGCCCGAAAGCAGGTATGTAATAAATTGGCCCTCTAGCAAATACAGCCTGAATTTAGAAGTGAACCCCCCCAACCACTTTGCAGTGAGCTACATTGCTTTTACCTGTGTAGAGGTCCAATAGCAGTCTCTTGCTGTTGGTATGAGGACAGCCTCTCATTTCAGCCTGAAATTTATCACACACTGAACAACGCTAAGCAATTTATTTGACCTTTCTCGGCCCCAGTTGATTTATTTGTAAAATGAAGAAGAGGACTAAATGACATAGGTACACCTCCCAGCATGGTTCCTGAAGGCACTCTGCATTTAACCAGTGGTGAGACTATCAGCATTGTAGACAGAGTAGTGGAAGTGTGAGAGCAGTCAACGCTATTTATCTTATAGAACAGTAAGGGAATCTGAATCGTGTGAGATTATAAAGCAGAGCGTTATTTGCTTTAGCAAGTATCACAGGGTAGTAGAAAGGCACAGACCAGTAAAACTGGCAAGACTCATTGCATTACTCAGTGCAAACTACTTCAATACAGATGAGCAACCCAAGGTCTGGGAAGAGTGGAATAAAGTGGCCATAGCAAGGGAACATAGTGACTCACACACACACTTGATTCAGACTGTGGCAGGAGTTAGGCATGCTCTCCTTTCATAAATCTGTACAGAATAAAAAGATGGTACAAAACATTGTTCTGTTTGATTGGTGGTCAGGGAGCCATCCATCCTGGAGAACAGGGAAGTAGTGCATTTTATAGAGGGGGGAGGAAGGGGAGAAAGGGATTTTTGGTAGTCTGTCAGTTAGCTCACTAGCTGAGCTCATGAAGCGGAAGCTATGTAAGCTATGCATTTAGTGTCCATGGGCTGCAGTGCCTTGGCTCTGTCTGTGGCTCTATGAGGTGCCTCTCTTGTATTAAAAGATCTGAATAGGAGCAGTCTCATATATGATGGATGGCACATTGTGTTTTATTCCTCTGCCTACATGATTCAAATCCCTATAGATTAAAAACAACTTCAGTGCCAACTTGACAAGTCTCCTAAACTGCAGAAGACTGCTGTCTCCTGTCAGCCTCTGTGGACGCGGTGAAAGCTGCTCTGAATAGTATCACTCATTTTAGTGAGATGAAATCACTGGGGATTCCACAGCACTGCTTGACTTAACTAGACTATCTCAACATCCAAGGATGGTGGGAGGCCTCAGAATGAGAGTTAATGAGACCAAGATCACAGGTTACCATGCCAATTAACTTGTCATATTCTGTATCCACAGGTGCACTTCCCATGTGTCCCAGCCAGTTAGCTCATAAGCATGTGTTCAAAGGGAGGCCAGCTTGTTAACTGTAAATTCCTATGTCAATCTCAGTATGGAATTTTTTTTTAAGTGTCTACCAGCTAAATGAATTTTTTTTTTCTGTCTGTGCAATTTTCTTCCCATATAGATTGAATCCCGGAAGAGAATTGCCAAAACAGTGTTGGTGCTGGTGGCTCTGTTCGCTCTCTGCTGGTTGCCAAATCACCTCCTGTACCTCTACCATTCATTCACTTACCGAAGCTATTCAGAGCCCTCTGCCATTCCTTTCCTCGTCACCGTTTTCTCTCGGGTGCTGGCTTTCAGTAATTCCTGTGTAAACCCTTTTGCTCTCTACTGGTTGAGCAAGACCTTCCAGAAGCACTTCAAAGCTCAGCTCTGCTGCTTCAAGGCAGACCAGACTGAGACGTCTCTTGGCGACACCCCTCTTGACAACCTCACTGTGATGGGGCGGGTTCCAGGTACTGGGAGCACACATGTGTCTGAAATTAGTGTGACTGTGTTCGGTGGCTGTAGCACCAAGAAAGGAGAGGACAAGGATTAGATTTTTCCATTTAAAAAATGATGAATTTCAGTCCCTTTGTGTGTATCCAGCTTTACTCTGTGTCTGGGTTTTTGTTGTTCATGAATTGTGTTGAAGTTTTCAGAATGAATTATCCCTGTAAGTAAAACACAAACCATCACTTTCTTCAAGGTGCAAACAGCAATGCCATTTGGGCTTTCTAAATACAATGAAGCCCACCAAATAGAGAAAAAGAGGTTTGGAAATGCCAATCAACGGCGAAGAGGGCTGTATAGGGGGGATGGTAAGTAACCAAGATGAAAGCTTAAAATTCTAATTGGATCCCCCCCCTCTCGGATGTTCCTCATCTCTCATGTACTTGTGTGGTTGTCATAAAATAGTGCTTGTGTTTATTGTGTGCTATAAATCTGGAGCTATCTACTCTGTAAATGAGGAGATCAAACAGAGATAAAGCATCTCTTGTGGTGTTCTGTAATACATATACATATATATATATATACTTTCACAGAGTGACTGCCTTGTTCCTTCAGTCACTATTCCATTCCAAGAAAACTTGCAATTGAAATACAAATGCTTGAGAGTCCATTTGCTTTAGTTAGTTAAGTGCTGAGTCTGGGGCAGGGTGCTTCCCACACCGGGTCAACACTTCCTGACTTTACGTAATTCTACTGCCATTGATTAATAACTGGGCAAAGCCATGTCTCACAAAAAACTTGTGAGAAATTTGTCTTATTCACAGCCCAAACAGGAGGCCACAGAGTTGATGTGACCGCGGGCCCTAGAGGAAGATTCCTGTCCAAGTTTCTAAGCTGCCACCTTCTGAAATTCTTTCCTTTAAGGAAACTGATTTCATTTGGGTGAGCAGCGCCCTCTTTCTAAAAACCTGCAGAACTGCCACGCAGAATCTCCAACACCTGGCTGTGCGAGCATCATCAGACCATCTATCTACCTGCTTGATTTTACTCAACTTGATGGGTGCCTAAATCCTAGAGCTCATCTCTGTTTCTGGAAGTCAGACAGACTCTGCTCCAACTTGCTAATACAAATAAGCTTAATAACTGTAATTGGGGTGGGGGACCTGTAGTCAATAGATTTGTCAGATTTAAATTTGTGCTTTCAGAAAATGTATTCTTGAAGTAAATTGAAGCTTATCTTTGGCACTATAGTTACATTTGTATTTTTAAAAACTTGATTTTTTTTGAGAGTGCTTTTGGTATTTTTGAGCTTTAAATGGCTTGTGCCATTGTGAACTTCTGCTAATTATGTGGCTCAAAAGGGGTGGGACATATATTAACACAGGGCTTTAAATGCCCTTAAAATTGGCTTAAAGTGGGGTGCTAATATTGTATTAACATTGCTTTAACTGAAAAAAATTGTAAAAAATCTGGAAGTGAGCAAATAAATAAGAAATAAAGTTTGAATGGCTTTCTGTAACTTTTTATTTTAAAGATAATGGCAGAATATAAGAACCTGTTTCAATTCCAAGACATATTATTTTTAAATCACAAAACTATAAAATATTTAATTTTCCTTAATTAGAAAAATGTTATATATTTGCTCTCCTGAGCCTAACAAGTAAGAAAGAAATGTATAAATATACCAGGCTCTGAGCTTGAGAGAGAGCTCAGCAGTTAACAGTGCTTCCTGCCCAAGCATGAGGACCAGAGTTTGGAATCCATCACCCACAATCAGATGTGGTCCTGTACACACCTGTAATTACAGCACTGATTGGAGCAGATACAATAGGATCGCTGGCACTTGCTGGTTGCCAGTCCAGCTGCAAGAAACCAAAACCAAATAAACCATAAGCTCTGGGTTCAGTAGGCAACCTTACTTCAAAAGGAGTAAGGCAGAAAGAGGAAATACATGATATCCTTCCACGGTCTTCATTCATGTGTACCTGTGTGCATTCTCTCTCTCTCTCTCTCTCTCTCCCCCCCCCCCCTCTCTCTCACACACACACACATACAGAAATATACTTCACATACATACATTCATACAGAGAGTCAATAATTACAACACTCATTTTAAAAAGTAACAAGCTACAAAGACCAAGAATTTTCATGTTTCATAAAACTAGAGCTCTGCATGAAGTTAGTGACAGACTAAGTATAAAATAACTTCTTAGCTTTCTAGGGCATCAGCTCCCTCCCCTTTTGTAGCTACAAAATTGGGATTAAAGTTTATCTGTTTTTATTTGGGAAATAACTGATTTTTCTTCTTGGGGCTAACTCTACAGGTGGTTATACTACCCACAATTATACACACACACACACACACACACACACACAGAGAGAGAGAGAGAGAGAGAGAGAGAGAGAGAGAGAGAGAGAGAGAGAGAGAAACACATATATATTGGTTATATTGGTTTTTCGAAATAGGGTTTCTTTGTGTAGCTTTGGCTGTCCTGGATGTGGACAGGGTTGGCCTCAAACTCACAGCGATCTGCCAGCCTCTGCCTTCCTAAGTGCTCGGATTAAAGGCATGCGCCACCACACCTGGCGACACTTCTATTTCTTATTGTAGTACAAGCAATGTTCCTATGGGATATTTCATTTCTTTAACAAGGGTTCTAGCTAGGAGAAGATACGGACACATGCAAAACAAATTGTGAATATGTCCTAAGGTCTTCCCTTGTCTAAGATTTAGGATACAGATCGCAACAAACTCTATGAAATATGAAAACATAGTTACAAAGTTATGTACAATCAAAACATGTCCTGAGGACAGATCTTTCTCATTGAAATGAAAAGTGCCCCCACTTAACACTGTATACCTTCTGTGAGCAAATTTAGTTTTAAAGAATTTCTACAGTCCATATTATCTTAGGATGAAGATCCACCAACCTTTTAGTCAGAAGAACTCCCTCTCCCCACCAGCCCCTGCCAACTAAGTTTAGAGATTATAAGATGTGGGGACAAGAAAACTCTCAAACTAAAGTAGATGTAAATATATCCTAGCATAGTTCTTTAACTTAGCAGAGTTTGTAAGCAACGTAGGGGAACTTTTTCACAGAAGGCCCCTTATCAGGCCTTTCATTTCTTATAGGTACCTGTTTTCATTCTACTCTGACCCTGACTCTATATATCTGTTTGTCCTCAAACTTTACAGGACAAACGGTAGTGGCTCCGGCAAATCTAGGGCAAAATGCAATACTCCCTCCAGCAAGAGCTCCCATAGGCTTCTGGGAAGCTTTTGGGCAAAGAAGACTGGGTAATATGGAACCTAGACATAGGAGTGGGGTTTTTTCCCCATTTATTTGTAAGGAGATGGGGTGGGGTTGCCCATTTGCTTGTGGTGGTGGTTAGGGTACCTCAGGCACCAACAGTGTGTCTCCTGTGCAGGAACGATCATGTAGCACCGTATCTCCTGTGTTGTAAACATACTCCAGAACAAAATGGTAGCTGAATAGCAAATTAGTGAAAAGAGCTATACACCATTTTCAGGTCAGAGCAAGAACTCAGCAATGCTTAAATGAATCTACCAAAATCCATAGCATACAAATTTAGTTCTCCACCAGTTCTACTAAAACCAAGGACATCGTAAAAATACGTGTATTTGAAAACAAAAACTACTGTTTTAAAAATACTGTTAAGGTTGAAATCAGATTCACAGAGGTCTGTGATGAGCCAGGATGGTCTAGAACCCACTCACAACCACTGTACTTACAAAGAAAGGTGATTGGAATTGAAGTGATTTCTTCGATTCCCTACTGTCAAGTCTGGGTTAGAACTCTGATGTTCAAACATATAGCGTTCACTGGGACTTTTAATGAATTAAAATATTACTGCATAGTTAACATTACAGCAACAAATGTTGTTGATAAATGGAATCCATTTTTTTAAAAAGCTCTTTAGAATTTTCTAGTGTTTGAGTATAAAAGGATGCTGAAAACAGAACAGTTGCCACTCTCTAGCATCTAGTATTTCTATCATATTGCTCACCAACCATTAACTGAATCTCCCTTGATCTGTGCTTGTCTTCTCCACTGCTGTGGAACCTCACCCCCTCACCCAATGCCTGGCACTTAATAGGAGTTCAGTAAATACCTGTCTGTTTTTAAAAACATGGACTCCTGCACTTTTTGCTGTGCATGAGACATCTGAGAGGAAAGTTCTGATTAGAGCAGTTTGTGAGCTGGTATTGTAAGAGGAAACGGAGCCACACGGTTCAGCTGGTTTACACTGGGATTTTTTTTTTTTTTTTTTTTTTTTTGGTTTTTCGAGACAGAGTTTCTCTGTGTAGCCTTGGCCATCCTGGACTCACTTTGTAGACCAGGCTGGCCTCGAACTCACAGCGATCCGCCTGCAGTCAAGCTTCAAGTTTCAGGATGGACCGGCTGTAGGCAAAAAGTACTCTTTCATACTGCAAGCCTGAGCGTGGTACCACATACAAAAATGGAGATTAGGAACTGATGGGCCCTTCTGCCCTCCATTTGATCACTCACTCATTCCTCACTCGACGCCAAAGCGTGTGTTAGGTGTTTGGGTTCCTAAGATGAACAAAAAACCGTGTGCCCTAGGGCAAGCATTTAAAACTAAGTATTACTTGGCTCCTGCGCAAGGGCGGGGATTTGAGCGAAGGAGGTGCAAAGGTTTCGCGAAGCGGTTGAAACTTGTCCCACGGTCCCACCCACCTCCTCAAGATGGCGGCTGCCGCAAAGCCCCTCTAGCGGCAGTTCTATTGAAGAGTCCTACGTCCTTTTTCAGGCTATCGCTTGGGCAAAACTCGTCCGGAATGCAGAGGAGCCCACCTGGCCCAAGGTTCCTGGGGTGTCATGCCTCTCTACAGGCTGCACCTCCAAGCGAGTATGTACACATACGCGGCAAGAGCACGCCTTTGGAGCCCCGCCCCAGACTCTCGCAAGCGTCGCAGCCATATGACGCCAGGGTAGGCGTGCCAGCGTGTCCCGCTACGTCTTCACGCGCGGACAATGGCGACTGCATTAGCCTGAGCGGACTTCGTTCACAAATCGTTTCCTGACGTGGCGGGAGGAAGCTCAGGTGCCTCCGGAGCCCGCCGCTGAAGTGACAGCGCGCGTGCGCGCTCCCGCCTCGCCCTGGACCTGGAGGTGGCGTTCAGGCCCGGCGGAGCCCGCCAGGTGGGTGGCGGTGACTGCGCTGGCAGCTTCAAGGCGCATGCTCGCGCATGTGGGGCGGGCTGGAGGGCGGAGCCTGGGCAGTGCAGCTTAGACTTCCCAGGGACTGCTGGGGCGCTGCGAGGAGGCGGACCGGGGCTTGCAGTGTGCGTTCTGAGCTCCTCGGACCAACCTCTTTCTGCTCTTTTCCAGAGTCGCTTTGGCCTCTTCATTTGTCTGATCGCTGTCGCCGGGGCTACCCAGGAAACATGAGTGGCAACAACTTAAGCGGGAACGATGAGTTTGATGAACAGTTGCGAATGCAAGAATTGTATGGCGACCCCAAGGACGGTGACACCCAGGATGAGCCCTCTGGAGAAACCGATTCTTCGGGACAACCACCGGATGACACTCCCTATGAGTGGGACCTTGATAAGAAGGCTTGGTTTCCTAAGGTAAGAAAGAAGAGCTTGACTGCCATTGGGGTGCTGGGCCGGGAGGCTCCCTGGCCACCCTTACGGGACACCCCTCTTAGTACTGGTGAAATACTAAGTCCTTGAACTGGTGGTTGGTGGCTAGTCCGGTCAGTCTATTGCAGTACCGACGTATGAAGAAAAGTAGTTGTTAGGGTGGTGCCTTAAGCGCTTTTTATGCCTTATTAATTTGTGTGTGTGAAGGTCACAGTTGGTTGATGTTTTTACTGCAAAGAGGAAAAACACCCAGAAAAACATATTAGTAACAGTTTCATCCTGTATAGCCAATATTAACTTCTATGAGACGCGTATGCATGCTGTGTGCAAAGTGCAGCTTGTTGATTTAAGGGGTGAGAAAACAGCCTTGTACCTCACTCTATTGAATAAACTTTCCCTGCATCTTGTTTTAGTTTTCGACTGAATTTTGTTTCAGGGCATCTAAGTTTGAACCTTCTAATCACAGGAATATGACTAGGAAGACACCAAAAATGGATGGGACAAAGTCTCCACATTTGTTTTGAGTACTTGGGAATTGCTAAGTGTTTAATTTCAACATGGAAAGAAAACAACTAGTGTTAAGCCTGGTGTTGTCAACTGTCTGGTGAAAGTGCCCTACTAGTAGCCTCACAGGAGTTTTGGTATCAAAGGGTGCTAACAGCACACAAGCAGTTTGAGAGCCAGTTACAAAAAAACCTTTTCTACATTGTGTACATGGATCGTTAGTTCAAAAATTCCTTATTTCAACTATTCTTTCTGATTTTGTATTTGTGCATATTTCAAGTTCCCCAGATTGTAAAAATTTCACTCTTCCACTTCTGGACTTAGAATTGCTGCTTTAATGTCCATGTGACTTCCTTCTGAGTGCATTTAATAGTCTCACAAGCAATTACTTGGGAAGATTATCTTTTATGTTATTGAAAACCATGGCTCTTTAAACTTTGGGTTCTAAAATTTCTCCCATTTTCTTTTTCTACACAGGGTTTCTCTGTGTAGCCTTAGGTGTCCTGGCCTCACTTTGTAGACTAGGCTGTCTCGAACTCACAGCGATCCACTGGCCTCTGCCTCCAGAGTGCTGGTATTAAAGACGTGTGTCACCACGCCCACCCGCCATTTTTTATTTTTTGAGACAGTTTCTAGTGCTGGAATTTAAGTCGGGTGCTACCACACCCGCCCGCCATTTTTTATTTTTTGAGACAGTTTCTAGTGCTGGAATTTATGTCGTGTGCTACCACGCCCACCCGCCATTTTTTTTTTTTGACAGAGTTTCTCTTTGTAGCCCTGACTGTCCTGGAACTCACTCTGTAGACCAAGCTGGCCTCAACCTCGTATCCAGCTTGCCTCTGACTCCCTGAGTGCTAGGATTATAGGCATGCACTACCACACACGCCTGGCATTTTTTTATTTTTTGGAGTCCATTTCTCTGTGTAGCCCTGGCTGTCATGGACACCATAGACCAAGCTGGTCTCGAACTCACAGAGATCCAACTCACAGGCCTGCCTCTGTCTCCTGAGTGCCTAGATGAAAGGTGTGCATTTCTACCACCCGGCTAAAATTTCTCCACTTTTTCTGTGCGCCTGAAAGTGATAAACAGAACTTACAACTTCATTTAGCCATTTTCTCCTGCAAAGCCAGGGTGTTAGGTGTATTTTGGGTTGGTCTTTAATTTGTTCTGTCACTAAACACTAAAGTGAATTAGTGCTAGAATTAAAGTGAGCATTTTGTTTGACAGTTGCCAGCTTCACGCATAAACACAATTTTAGTGTACATATATATTTGTGTGTATCTGCACACCGAAAGGTGATTTCTGTGAGTAGATTACTAGTTGACTTTTAGTTTTACTCTCTTGTTATTTAATATTCCTTTGTTTTATGTATTGGCCACCTTAGTCAAATATACTATAGAGAAGCAGTACGTAATTTATTAAAAACTAGAAAAGGTGTTGGCATCACTTAAAATTATACTTTTCTTCGTGTTGGCAATATTAGTACATTTGTCTTACTTTTATTGCACTACACAGATATAAGATGACTGGTCTCAAAATATACTTTAATTAGTACAGCTACCTGTGGCATAAAATTCACACTTGTTGAATTTTTAGGTAGTAGTAACTGAATGTACAGCCGTATAACACAGTTTCAACAAGTGAAGTAACCATGTCTGCATGTGTGTTGACTTACCCACTTAGATCACTGAAGATTTCATTGCTACGTATCAGGCTAATTACGGCTTTTCTAGTAATGGTGCATCCAGTTCTACTGAGAATGCCCAGGACACCAACACCAACACGGTAGAAGAACCTCCACAGAAAGAAACCCCGGAAACCACTGACCCCAAAAAGAGGGGAGAAAAGAGAAAGGCCGAATCAGGCAAGTGGTTCTACCTTACAAAGCCTGGGTTGAAAACTGAGATAGGAAAAATGTGTGAATACAGTTTACATTTTGGAGGATCATAATATCATTGAAGGAATGATAATATGAGTTTTCACTTTAAGAAAGGCTTAAAGTCATGGAGAATCTAGATAGCCTTTTTCTTTCTCAGAGCACTAAAGCTAATTCTCAGTCAAAGGGTTTCTTCTTTTGGAAGCTGGGTTAGTCTTAGTTTTTTTAAATAAGGAGAATATTCTAAACATTTTAAGAAAGTGCCATTGCAAAGACTTCATAATGTTAGTGATGTTTCTTCAAGTATTTTATTTGTTTCACTTGATTTTTAGGATGGTTCCACGTTGAAGAAGACAGAAATACCAATGTATATGTGTCAGGTATCCCTTTTTCATGAACTTTAAAAAAAATTATTTATTATATATACAGTGGTCTGCCTGCATGTATGCCTATATGCCAGAAGAGAGCACCAGATCTCATTACAGATGGTTTTGAGCCATCTTGTCGTTGCTGGAAATTGAACTCAGGACCTTTGGAAGAACAGCCCATGCTCTTAACCTCTGAGCCATCTCTCCAGCTCTTTCATGAAGTTTTAAGATTGAAAACATTTAGTATTGAGCCTTTGTGCTAAGTGACTTTTAGTTTTTGTGTTTTGTACACCAACTTGTGTTAACTAGGAATTTGTTTAGTACAGTATGAAGAAAAATTATGCAACTTTGCATGCTGTTTTGTATGCCTGCCTTAGATAGTTTACAGCAATTTGTTCCTTCAAAGTTAGTGAAGCAGAAGCAGAGCACAACTATGATATATCTTAATCTAGACAATATGGATGCTCTTCAGATTTCTAAATAGGAAGTTTTGTGCTCACCCAGTTGTCATTTCTCATTGATAAAATGTGAAATACCTTTTACCGTCCTTAAAAACTTTAAAATTGTTCTGTGAAATTACAGGTCTGCCTCCAGATATCACAGTGGATGAATTTATACAGCTTATGTCCAAATTTGGCATTATTATGAGAGATCCTCAGACTGAAGAATTTAAGGTCAAACTTTATAAAGATGATCAAGGAAATCTTAAAGGAGATGGGCTTTGCTGTTATCTTAAGGTTGGTATTTGGTCAAATAAGTCTCTTGTCTCTGTACTATTAACTCAGGTACAAGGGCTAGAATTTTTTATAGATACTACCTACCCTAAACCATCCAAAACAGAGTATAAAAAAACTGTGTATAGATGATGTTGGTACCTCTTCTAAATTTTAGATATAAATTACTGTTTCCATATGGTATATTTGAGTAAGGCTGAAAATATATAACACAAAGGAAGTATTAAGAGAAAGTAAAATCTGAAAGTCAACTTAGTAAATCTAGGGTTGTTTGTTTTAAGAAACTGTTTGCTACAAGGTCAACATGTTATGTAAATATGTGATTGTGGGGCTTCTCTTCGAAAAATCTCACTGCAAAGATCTCTTCATCGGTGTATGTAATCAACAGTTTATAATTCTGAGAAGAAAAAAGGCAGTGCCATTTTATTTGCACATTGGAGTGAATTGGAATGTGGTTTTGCAAAGTCTTACCTGCCACCTATTTTTGCAAATACAGTTTCATGGTTCACTTACCTTTGTGTTTGGCTGCTTTTGTGTTTCATCAGTAGCATCGAGTGGTTACAGTAGCAACCTCTGACCTCAAAGCCTAAACTGGTTACTGACTGGCTCTTTAGAAAAAGTTTTTAAGCTCTGAATTAGACCGGAAAGGAGATGGTGAATTATACTTGCTGCTTTAAATACTACATAAGAGAATTAAAATGGAAATTTGTGGACTTTTGTGTGGTCTTGTTACTGTAAATTGCACAGGGATTGCTTGATGTGAAAGGAACACTGGTCAGTCTCCTTAGGAGCACATGTTATCCATTATTGCCTGGCGTGAAACAAACGACCACAATTATGACATGTATTTGTCAGAGAACCTGGAAATAACTACAAATCCAAGTAAAAAATGACCATGTAGTATAAATATCATGGGTGTGTAGTTAGTGGACAATATGCAATGGAATCAGAAGAAAGGCTTGAGCTGGCAAAGTGTGCGATTTTCAGCCTCCAGTCTGTTTCTTAAACAAGATGGGGTGGTGAACTCTACCATAATCATTTACGGTGTTAGTCTTCTATTTCATGTGTAAGAGGTGAGAATTTTACCAGCCCAAAGATGAATAAAAACCTGTGAAGTAACGCTTTAAAAGAAGAGGGTGTTCATGGGATTTTTAAAAATTGATTTCTTTTATTTGTGTGTGGGTACACACACACACACACAAGTGCTGTTGCTCAGATGGTTGTGAGCCACCCATATGCCTGCTGGTAACTGAGCTTGGGTCCTCGGCAAAAGCAGCAAGGGCTCTTACCGGTTGAGCCATCTCTTCAGCTCCATATTTGGGTTTCTAAGGAAAAACATTGCTCAGTGAAACACTTTTATATAAAACTTAGGGCCTATGAAAGTAACAGATTGTCAAACCAGTAAGTTACAGTCCAGAAAATAAAGTTCCTTACTCCAGGATCCGTGTCTAAGGGAACAGCTCAGGTCAGTACTCCTCTGTGCTGTCCTCAGCCCTTTACATTTTTTAGTCTGTTTGAGTGAGGTGATAACTACTGTGTTTGTGTAGGACCCAGAATCCATAAATGCATTTAATATATAAGCCATTAAATAATTATCTCCTACTGAACTTGCTATTACAGATCTACATCTTAGTTTGATGAAGCTGAACATTAAAGGCTGGCTGTATTACTCCAGTTCCTTGAACCAGCCACAGTTAAGTAGATGTTACAGAATTTCAAAACTGGAATGTGCCCGAGAATTTAATCAAGTCCATTCCTCTCATTCTGCCGATGAGAACTTGGGGCTCCCGGAGACAAATATTACCCAATAATATAATTTACTGAACACCTACTTATGCCATGCCCTAACTTTTCCTTATACTATTTCCTCTAATTTTGTCAGGAACCCCGTGATGAAGATAGCATTTTAATTTTTTTACAGATGGAGAAATGGGTTTAGAGAACAAATCACATACCTAAGTTAACACGGGTCGTTGAGGTCTACCTATATTTTGAACAAAGCTTTCCTGATTAGTATTCTAAGACTCTTTATCCCAAAGTAGGTAGCTGTTTATATCAAAATCTCATTTCATTTCAGTGCTCAATTTAGTGACTATTTTATTTTACCTTTATAAAGAAAGAATCGGTGGAACTTGCATTAAAACTTTTGGATGAAGATGAAATTAGAGGCTACAAATTGCATGTCGAGGTGGCAAAGTTCCAGCTGAAGGGCGAATATGATGCCTCAAAAAAGAAGAAGAAGTGCAAAGATTATAAGAAGAAGCTGTCTCTGCAACAAAAGTTAGTATTTTTTTCTTTTTTGAAAAGTTTCATATAAATATTTTAAAGTATGTTCTTGAGATTTCGTTTTGTTCTATCAGACACGTCTAAAAGCATTTCATTAGCTAATCAGGGGTTGTCAGCAGTCTCTTCCATGGGCTCACTTGGCAGTGGTGTGGAGCATTTTCTTTTTTGGCATGATTTTTTTTTACTCTGTCCTAGACTTCTTAATTTAAAAACAAAACAATGAGTGATGGGGGAGCTTCACGAAACTTCACTGCCCCTCCGTCACCTCTTCCCACACTCCGAGCCCCCATCCTTTGTGCTCCCAGTCCCTCTTCAGTAGATAAAGAACTTAATTTTGGGGGTGGTTATTTATGAAGTAAAAGGGACCTTAACTGATCTCAGTATTGAACATCAAATGAAGAGTTGAGGCCTTTATGCCAGAACCATGCCTTCATTTTTCATGTGGATTGAAATGAACTGCAAAGAACTAAATCTGTATACACAGGTTTGTTAGTATGTTGCATTTACCATATATATGTGTGTGTGTGTGTGTGTGTGTGTGTGTGTGTGTGTGTGTATACATGTTTTGAAATATGCTCATTTTAGGAAATTAGTCAAAGGAGTAAATACTTCCACCAGTAAAATCTGTTAGCATTCTAACATTATGCTTAAACTCATGATAAAATGATCGTGGTTTCTTTGTGTGGTCCCGTGTTTTTTACACTTACTTAAAATAGACAGCTACAAATTTTACAAACAGTGTAAGGAAAATATAAGATTATAGCAAAAAGCCACTAGTAGTATACTACTCAGTGCAGTTTTTTCTTCCTAGTGTTATAAATTACATACAAATTTATGGGTTTTGGTAGCCATTCATATTACATGGGTTCTCTATCCGTGGGCTTACTGTACTAAATAAGTACTATTTTTTTCCCTTGTCATTACTGCCTATACAGTGTAACATGACAGTTGCTTATATAGCATTTACATTATGTGTAAGGTATTAGAGTACCCAAGAGATAATTTAAAGTGCATGGGAAGATAGGTATAGGTTGTAAGCCAATACAGTAGTCTTCTGTATTAATGTTCTGTATGGCCAAGGATTTTGATGTCCAGCTGGGGATGTATGTCCTGGAACCAGTTCCCCACTGGTAATGGCTGGATGCCTCTCCATCTTTTCATCTTTGTAGAAAGTTATACATACTACATCATTAGGAGGCTTTAGAAGTCTAACTTCAGTGCTCTTCCAGGGAGATGAGTTAATTTATAAGGGGGACTTCACATGTGAGGGATTTCAGATACTGAGCGGGTATTTCCCCCCCTGCCTAGAATTTTTATTTTTACTTCATAAAGTTCTATGAAACTATGTTAGAATCAGATAATGACTGAAGATTATATCCCTTTTTCTCTCCCACAAATCTGAACCCAGATTTAAGTTTATGACTATTTTTTGTTACATTAGGCAGTTGGATTGGAGACCTGAGAGGAGAGCTGGACCATCCCGGATGCGCCATGAGCGAGTTGTCATCCTCAAAAATATGTTTCACCCCTTGGATTTTGAGGTAGGAAGTGGTGTTTTAACATCTAAAAATTCTGTTATGTTTTCGTACAAGAGAGTTCAAAGCTTACTATGCCCCGTCGTGAAGACATGTTTCTGTAGTCATGGGTAGAATAGGAAAATGGAGCAAAGAATCAACTTCTATTTAGAATTCCCTCCTTCCTTTGCTTGTATCCCAGAAAAAATGGTTAATACTCATACTGTGGCCCCAAATCACAGCTGCTTGCTATCTGAAATCAAATTGAGGGGAGCAGCCTGTGGGTTTGTACTGCAGCTCAGTAAACAGCAGCTGATTTGGGTGGGGAGCATCAATTCCACACTCACATCTGAAAACTTTGGATTACTATTGACAGTTTGATCCTTAGAGAAATCTGATGTTCAAATAGTGGAGGTTGTTTCACAAGATCACATTTTTAATGTCCATGTAAAATCCCCAAACCAGCAAGTAAGGTGTTAAAGAAATAGTAGTACTTGTCTAGATAGCTTGCATTGCATTGTGCCTCTTGATGGCATGTGCTAGTGTGGAGGGTGCTATCAATAGTGAAAAAATAACCTTTGCTTTCTCTGTCTGGTTCAGGAATTAATGGTAACACATTGCATACAAGGAAAAAATGTTCACAGTGGGAAAGTTCAGATTTGGAAACATTGTAGTTGCAACCTGTTTGCTTGTTTCTGTTCGTGCTGTCAACAGGGTTAAATGGTAGTTTCACTTTAGCTCCTTAGCCTTTAAATGGTCAGTTCATTGCTGAACTGTGGTCATGAGGTAGTGACAAGTATGCTTCGATGGATTGTGTGCTCTACTTCTCGCCTGAGATCCAAAAGACTTAGGGTATATAGCAGCCGGTTTAGATGTAGAGTAGCAATGAAGTGCAGGTGAAACGCATGAATGCATGCTACATAGTCAGTTTGACTTGAGGTTCTTCCAACTTTAACAAGGCGTGACAGCAGCTGTGCATTCAACAGAGCGCATGATTCACAGTTTGGGTTTTGAGATTTTTGTCAAGCTAGTGACATTTGCTGTGATCCTTTCTCACAATTCTAGGCAGCAGCTGCAAGCTGCATGCCATGCTCCAACAGCCGTTTGCCACGAGGGTTAGCAACCAACAGTCTACAGTGTACCTATCTACTGTTCAGTTAACTAGCTAGGCTATTCAACACTATGATAAAACAGGCTTTTGAGATGCTTTTGCCAAGCTCTGGGCTAATAGATGTTCTGTGTGTATTAAAGGTGGAGGAGGCTACACAAATGTAAAGTGCACTTTATACTTAGTAGATTTTCAGTTTAGGCTGGCTTTAACGAGACAGGTGGGCCATCTGGACTTACTTTTTGAAATGTTGTTCTTGCCAGAGAAGGTTTTAAAAGTAATGCATGTAATCCACTGGATATGTTGCTAGCGTGCCTCATTATCGTGTCCATGGAAAAGGAGTGCTTGGTTTATCAGGTGATGTACATACATTTGTTCCGCTTAAACTCAAGCAAGAAACCTTGTAAACTTCATCCAAAGCATCTGGCCCTCTAAACGTCATCCAATACACCTGGCCCTCTGCAAATAGGAGCCTGTAATTGCGTCTGTTTCTTCGTCCTCTGGCCTTGCTCACTGGGAGAACTTTCTCCAATAAAGCTATCACACTATGCACAATTAGGCTTTCCTAGATAGAGCCCATATTATTTGTCCCCTAAAAACTACTTTGGTTTTTAGGTCTTTTTTTTTTTAATAGACCTACACTGTGTAGCTCAGGGTGGCCTTGACGTTGCTTTGTAGCCCAGACAGGTCTCAAACTCAAAATCTTCTTGTTCCACCTCCTGGATTGCTAGATTACAGCCTTATGCCACCACTCCTGGCTCAAACACATTTGTTCCTGGCCGTTCCAAATTCTTTCTGGCGGATATTTTTGAAGACAGAAGTTTCACACTTACAAATGGCTGACTCTTTCAAAGTGAGTCCCAGAGCCAGCAAGATGGTTCATTTGGTAAAGATATTTGCCATCGAGCCCAAGCACCTGAGTTGGATCCTTAAACCCAGGTGGTAGGAGAGAACCAAGGCTTGTAACTTGTGTGACTTCTGCCGGTGACCTTTTGGGCATGCGCGCACTCACACCAAATAAACAAATAAATGGCTGTAATAAAAGTCCTTGGTTTGTTTCAAGCTGTGCTTTGAAGTTCGCAAACTTTTGTACTTCTGTTTTGGATTTCCTTCACAGTATTTGTTTTCGTCTGAAATAGTTTCCTCCCCTCTGCCACACTGTGAGCTCCCCAGGAACCTTGGACTTTGCCTAAAGAATTGTGCTTTCACTCCTCAGTACTGGAGTGTATGTGTAGTAATGCATCCTGAATGTTTTTGTGGTACTCGGATCTAACCCAGGGCCTGGTACAAGCTGAGCAATTACACAGTCAAACGTTGAGCTTCAGCCCAGCCCTTCCCTGACTTTTTGTGTGAAGAATAATTGAAGGAGCTAGTGAGGTCCCTGTTCCAACCTGTCTTTCCATTGCCTAATGGAAAAAAACAGTTACTTTTTAGCATCTTTGTAAATAAGGGCACTCTTCCGTCTCCAATGCGATGCCAAATTATGTGGCAGGACAGTCTCTGTTGGCAGTGGTGTCAGAATTCGCAGAAAAGGAAATTGTCGTTGGTGCATGCTCTCTTTGTTTGCACAGATGCCTGATCTCCGGTAATCTACTAGCTCGATGAGAGCCTGTTAACAAGAAAGATGATGATTGTCTTCTTTTTTTAATTTTATTAATTTATTCAGATTACAACTCAGTTGTTATCCCATCACTTGTATCCTCCCATTCCTCACTCCCTCCCACTTTCACCCTATTCCCCTCCCCTAGGTCTGTGACTGAGGGGGACCTCCTCCCCCACTATATGGTCATAGGCTATCAAGTCTCATTTTGGTAGCCTGCTTATCCTTTCTTTGAGTGCCACCAGGCCTCCCCACCAAGGGGAGGTGGTCAAACATGGAGCACTAGAGTTCATGTCTTTCTTTTTTAAAAGTTCAGAGTTTCTAGATCTGGACCTGAAATCATGTCAGTATAGACCTGCACAGTCTTAAGTAAAGTAGACTGTAGCCACAGATTATTATAAATTAATTAGGATTCATCTCAGTTACACAAGACACATGTAGTCGCTACTCTGTTGGGTAATACAGATACATAGAACAACTATATCCTCACAGAAACATGCTGGCTGACAGCGGAATAGATGTTCTATCATTCTATTTGTTCTTGTTTCGTAGACAGGATTTTACTAGCCCAGGTTACCTTCATACTTATAGTCCTGGCACGTCCCATGAACTGGGATTACCGGGACGGTCCCGGTGTGCTGCTGTATAACTCTTGGTAGAAAGCGTTCAAGAGGGGTAGTAGGGACTGTTTTAATTTGACTGAAGGGTGGTTATAAGCCTAAAGAACAGACACCAACATTAAACTTTTTAGAGGAAAATGAATACCCAGGGTATCAGAAAAAGTTCATATTTGGAAGGATGGAGTGTGTTTTCATTCCAGATACGTGAGTAATGTTAGAAGTTGCATACATAAAAGTCCTCTCTGGTATCAGGGTAAATAATGACTAATTTTGTAATATTACTTCCAATGGGTTCAGTGTTCAGTTCCAAGCCTTACCTAAAAATACTTTGCCTGCAAAGTTGGAATCTCAAGAAATGAAGAATCAGAATTCTGGACAGAAAGGGAGGTCCCTTTTTGTGCATATGAGTATGGTTCAATGCAATGTGAAAAGCTACAGGAAGCTCAGTATTTCTATAGCTTTAGTGAAAAAAAATAAGATGAAACTAGGAAGATTAATTTTAATAAGGAAAGGACGTGCCTAGTAACCACACGTGGTCATTGTCTGCCATCTTAGTGTAAAGTTAAGATCAGAGAGTTCCATGCGTAGCTTGCTAGGCTAGAGAGTCTTGGAGAAGTGAACTGTAGGCTCCGGGAGCGCAGAGGTGGAGTGTTCGCCTCTGACTCCTCATGCCCTGAAGCATGGAGGTCTGTTTATCAGTACTGGGAGCCTTGAATTCTCCCAGAGTTCCGGGAGGAGAACCTTCCTGAACTAGGGGCCACTGGGACCAGCAGTGCATCTGTCTTTTTTTTTTTTAAAGCACATTCACAGTGGAAAAGCAACAAGAATATTTTACACAGTGCTTTAAAAAATACACGCACACACGTATGTTTAAGTCTATAGTTTTCCTCCACTGCTGAGGACCTCCCCTCTCTGCCATGCTTGTCTATTTCTTCTTTCTCACTCAGAGTAAACCTGAACTAGTAGCAGTGAGTGAAGCCATATAACTCTGTGTTGATTCTTTGATTTATCATTGTAGTCTGTAGACAGATGTACTTGACTTTAAGCAAAGCACTGTTTTTTCATTTGTTAATTTGTCACAGTAGTAAACTTGGTTCTTGGATAATGAAGAAGGAGTCCCCTCCATTTTAACCATGTTTGTTTTTGCAGGATGATCCATTGGTGCTGAATGAAATCAGAGAAGACCTGAGAGTAGAATGTTCAAAGTTTGGACAGATTAGGAAGCTCCTTCTGTTTGATGTAAGTTCAAGGTTTGCCCAAGTCAGTGCTGAAGCCTCACCGCTTCCAAGCTGAGCAAGTGACTGCGAGTGCCCTGGGTTTTAGATTAGTGGGTTTTGCTTTGGCTTTTTTTTTTTTTTTTTTTTTTGGCGGCGGGGGGTTGGGGGGTTCGAGTCAGGGTTTCTCCATATAGCTTCGGCTGTCCTGGATTTACTTTGTAGACCAGGCTGGCCTTGAACTCACAGAGATCCTCCTACTTCTGCCTTCTCCATGCTGGGATTACAGGCGTGTGCCACCGTGCCCAGCTTAGATTAGTGTTTTTATATCACAGGCCTGCTGTCTGTCCACAGTAGTTCAATGAACACTCTTTACAAGGCATTTCTTCGGTTGATTTGATATGCCGAGCTTATTTCCCTTCTGCCTGACTCTTAAAAATGAGAGCAAGTAGAAGAAAATGTGTGGAACATCAGTTTTCTCAAAGTTCCTGCCTTTCTCTGAATTACTCACCTGATCATAGTCAAGGGGGAAAACAGATCTTGTGTATTTTCCCTGTACTTCCAAAAATGATACAAAATACTTAAGTGACCACTTATTACCATGTATAGTTTGTGTGCTGCAAGGGATTTACACATCGCAGGCCTCAGAACCCTTTGATGTAGGTAGCTACGAGACCTAGAGATGAGGAAACCACATCTTTTCACGTGGAAGCCCTTGCTCAGTGCTCCTTCAGCGCCCATCCCAGGGCAAATCTGACCTGAGTTCACACTTAACAATCACATGGCCTTGTCCCTTAGATAGTGTCATTAACAGAAACTTTTGCCTGGCCTTGTTAGACAAGATGACGCTAAAGAAGTAGCTGACCACTGGCTGGGACAAAGGGGAGGCCGATTGCTTAAGTCCCTTAGCTCACAGTGTCAGGAGGCGTTACCTGTCTTTGGAAATGTGTCTGTAATTTTTCATCTTGTCATTCAGCCCTTCTAATTTTTGTCTTTTTAGAGACACCCAGATGGGGTGGCATCTGTGTCCTTCAGGGAACCAGAGGAGGCTGATTATTGTATTCAAACTCTTGATGGAAGGTGGTTTGGTGGCCGTCAGATCACTGCTCAAGCCTGGGATGGGACTACAGATTATCAGGTATATCCTGCAGCTGTCAAGGAAGGGGTCAGGAACTTGCATTGTCAACTGTAGGTCTAGTGTGAGGGTTGGCTTAATCTGTTTTGTATAATATGTCTTGTAAATAATGTTTTACATTGGGTGATAGAGACAAACTTAATCACTTCTCAGTTTATAGTCTGAACTTGGAGGCTTTCTCAGAATGATAAGAAAAGAACATTAAACTACAATATCCCTCATTCTTTCTGTTATAGACAGCACACAGAACTTAAATAGTAATGTTTTAGGAAATGAAACATTTTTCAGCAATACCAGCATACCAGTATTTGCTTGTATTGATATGATCTTGTTTAAGGTTAATTGTGTGTAAGGTTGTTCAACCAAGGCATATGGTTTTGAAGACTAGAGATGAAGGAAGTGCTTGATTGCTTTAGGAAAGTTGCTCTATAGAACCAGGGTACTTGTGTATTAGAAATGATCAGAGAGGATGTTAGCTTCCTTTTGCCTAAAACTCATTTTAACCGTAGTTCCTGTTTATGTACAGGTAGAGGAGACCTCAAGAGAAAGAGAGGAAAGGCTGAAAGGCTGGGAGGCATTTCTCAATGCCCCTGAGGCCAACAGAGGCCTCCAGCGTATGGATTCCATCTACGCTCCAGAAAGGGCAGGGCCTTCGAGAGTGAGGCATTTTTCAGAGCACCCAAGCATGTCTAACACGCATGTTCAGGAAGCTACAACTGGAATGGCATTTGAAGAAACTATCGATGAAAATAAGTTTGAAAAGGCAGAAGATGGGGGAGAATCAGAAGGAGATGCTCCTGAAAAAGATGCTAAAGAAGGTGGTGGATCTGATGAGGGCGACTCTGAGAGAGAGTGTGAAGAGGGCCACCCTGGAGGAGACGGTGAAGAAGGCCGCCCTGGGAGTGAGCTTGAAGATGGTAATCCTAAAACGGAGTCTCAAGAGAATGGCGCTGAAAGAGACTCCAAGAAGAAAGACAAAGATGGTTATGAAAACAATGGCCTTGCAAAAGAGGCAGAAAGCAGTGACCCCAGCAAAGCCTCAGAAGAGGAAGAAGGCCTCAAGAAAGAGTCAGAGGATGATGACTCAGACAGAGAATCTGAGGAAGACCGCTCAGAAAAGGAGTCTGAAGATGGCTCTGACAAAGAATTAGAAGAAAATGGTGTTAAAGATTTCGACCAGGATGCCTTTGACAAGGAGTTCCCTGAAAATGTTGAGAAAGAGTCAGAAGAAAATGACACTGACAAATCAGAATTTGATGAAGGCTCTGATAGACTGTTAGGTGAGGAAGGGTCTGAGAGAGAATTTGAGGATGACTCAGATGAAAAGGAGGAGGAAGGAGATGAAGAAGAAGAGGAAGAAGTTATATATGAAAAGGTTTTTGATGATGAGTCTGATGAAGATGAAGAAGCAGATGAAAAGGAGTGTGAAGATGCTGATGACAAAGAGGAAGAAGATGACATAGATGAAAAGCTCTTTGAAGACTCAGATGAAAAGGAAGATGAAGAAGATACAGATGTAAAGAAAGATGAAGATGCCAATGACAAGCTATTTGATGATAATTCCAATGAGAAGTTGTTTGATGAGGAAGACGGTCTCAATGAGAAGTTGTTTGATGATTCTGATGAGAGAGGGACTTTGGGGAATGTGAAGGAGGATGGGTCTCAGTCCACAGACAGCAGCTTTGCCCTCAGTAGTGATGATGATGATGAAGTGTAATCTTTTCTACTTGCTTCTTAGGGAGAGCCTGTATCTCCATTTGCCTGTGCTTCAGGGTCAGTAGTAATATTACATCAACATGTGCATAGTGGTAGGATGCCAGCAGACTCACATCTCGAAGGATTTTGTTCTCACCTGTACCAGTGAATTTAAATATGTTTATTGGCTCTTCAGTTAAAACTTCATGGTTGCACTGGGGGTGGTGGCGCATGCCTTCAATCCCAGCACTCGGGAGGCAGAGGCAGGCGGATCACTGTGAGTTCGAGGTCAGCCTGGTCTACAGAGCGAATCCAGGACACCCAAGGCTACACAGAGAAACTCTTTCTCAAAAAACCAAAAACAAAACAAAAACAAAAAACTTCATTGTTACAATGCAAGTAAACTGGATACCTGTTGTTTTGTTGGATTTGTTAAATGCATGCAAAAGAATATTTTTAAAGTACTCTAATTGGAATTTGTGATATTCAGAAATAAAGATAAATTGATAATATGCAGAAACAGAAATGTGCACTTGAGTTCACTTGTGTTTTAAATGAACTGTTGGTTGATTCTCCCTCAGCCCTTGTTTGTAAGCTGTGTTACATTTGGGATAACTTTTCCCCATTATATACCATAACATGGTCCTAAAGTCATAAAAGGAATGATATTCCAGACCCCCTCCCCCGATCCTTAAAAGTTACCTGTTTTCTACCCCTTTTCCAACAAAACCAAGATGTACAAAACTAAATTCCACATGGTGCACAGCTTTGGATATTGAAAATGCGTGGACTGTACAAATTTAAATGATAAATGACGTTCTCAGGCCTCTCTCCAGAAAGGCGTATGCACAACTGTTACACAGCTTTTCTTTATGATTTATTTTTAAAAATTTATTCACTTTACATCTCAGTTGTAGCCCCCTCCCTTGTCTCTTCCCACTCCTGTACTCCCTCCCTCATCCCTCTCCCTCACCTAGTCCTCAGAAAGGGGGATTCTCCTCACCTCTACCATCTGACCCCAGCCTTTCAAGTCCCATCTGGACTGCCTGCATCCTCTTCCTCTGTGTCCTGGCAAGGCTGCCCTGCCAGGGGGAAGTGACCAAGGAAAAATATAGAATGCTTCATGAATTTGGGTGTCATCCCAAATTAGCATGGCAGGGGCCATGCTAATCTGTGTATTCCAATTTTAATATATGTGCTGCCAAAACGAGCACCATTGCACAGCTTTTTCTTTTTCTTTTTTTTTATACAGTTTGGAGTTCATACATTCCCCTGGAGATGAGTAACTTTTCCTAGGAATATACCTTGGTTTTTTCTTAGAAATCACAGTTCCTAGTATTGTGCCAAATCAGTTTAGCACATGAATCATCTGTGATCGTGTTTTCTCAATTCAGTATTGGTGAATTTACCAATAATGTAGTGTTAAGTTGTGTTGGGAGCACTGAACTGTCTCAGTGCTCAAACACCCACTTATTAGGGACTCTAAAGGAATGCTTTGCCTTCTATACACATCGGTTGGAATGTGTGGTTCACCAACACAAATTAAGTGCACAACTATCACAAGAAAAGGGTCTTTGTGGTAAGTGTCATTTTGGCTCTTTATAGTAACACATACCTGTAATCTTAACTGTAGAGAGGCAGAAGTGCCGCAGTCCAAGATCATCCTGGTCTCCATAGGTTCAGGCCAGCCTCAGCCTCATACTGAAACCCTGTCTCAGAAAGAAAAGCATGATTTGATAATCCAGGCTGCCATTAAATGTAAACCTAATGAGTTGTTGCATATTAAGAGGGATTAACACTGCTAGGCAAAGACTCCTTACCATTTGCAGACAGGAAATAAGACAATTCTGCTACTTTTGGGGCTTGATAGTCAAAGCAGTGCCAACCCTAGCAGTTAAAGTCTCCCGTGTGTCCGTGCATGCATGCAAGCCTGCTCATGTGTTTGTGTGTGCCTTGTATATGTGTTTCAATTAGAGGAAGCTGTTTCCATAGCCTGTCCAGTTTTCCCAAGTTCTCTCATTTGGTTGATTAAAATGACTCATGTAAATGTAAAATGTAAATGTAAAATGACTCACTAGAAGTCATAGACAGCTGTTAGTAACATGTGGTGTCATAAACAAATTAGCAAAGTCTAATGGGTTAAAATGATGAAAATACACTATATTGATGTATGAAATTGTCAAATAATTTAAAAGCAACAACAGTTGCTCAACAGTTGTCTCAATTTCTGCCTTAAATGCTCTGTAAAGGGTGGATAATTGGCTCAGCAGTTAAGAGCACTTGTTGCTTTTTCAATAGACCGGGCTTCAATTCCCAACCCCAGCAAGGGGGTTCACAATCATCTGTAACTCCAGTCCCAGGGGATCCAAAGCCCACTTCTGACCTTCACAGGTACCCGGCATGCACGTAGTGCACATGCATACATGGAGGCAAAACACTCACACACCACAGAAATCTAAAAAACAAAAGACCTGTCCCTTAAGACTATGCATAATGTTTATCAAATATGCCACACTGAATTCAACCCATAGTTTATGAAAAAAAGTGGGGTTAGGCACACCTTTGCATGGCTTGAACACCCTGCTCTCTCCTCCATGAGTACATTGGATGAAGAAGACACTTCAGATGCTGTGGAGCTGGCTCAGAGAATGAAGTACTTGGCATGCAGACATAAAGAGCTTGAGTTCAGATCCTTAGCATCTATGTAAAGTGCCAGGCCAAACACTGCTCACCAATAACCCTCATGCTGGAGATGTGGAGACAGGAGGACCCCTAGAGCTCACTGGCCAGCTAGTCTTGTCAAATAAGTGAGTTCCAGGTTCAGTGAGAGACCCTGACTCAAAAGAGAAAGTGGAGAGTAATGGAGGAAGACAACCCATATCGACCTTTGGCCTGTAAGTGCACCCACACATATATGACTACAATAACCCCCCCCCCCCCCCAGAAATATGTATATAACACACAGAAGAACAAACTTTAAACTACTTTAGGAGACGATGCTATCAGTCTTTGGCACTATTACAGGAATTCCTTCCTGGGGAGGGGAAAAAACATCTGCCTTCTCTTAAGGTCCCAGCCACACAGTATAAGTGCATCAAAGTTCAGCTAGCCTGGAGAACTCATGAGTTCATCTTCACTCAGAGCATGGCTGAAGTGTTGCTTCAAGCAGCTTTAGTGACCCCAAAGCAGCTATGTGCAGTCTTCACGTAGCATGAGTGGTGGCTTCTCCATAGCCGGTACAGATGGAGTGTCCCCTAGCTAATCTTTCCCTTAGCACCTCCAGAGCCCCCAAGGCCACATGCAGATCATCATGGCCAACAGGCTTGCAAGCAGCCATAGTGGTCTGCGGAAGATGGCAGCTGTTGTACCCAGAGGACTGAGGTCCACAACAGGCAATTCGAATGAAACACTAAAATCATGGCTTTCTACAAAAGAAGTCTGATAATGGGGAAATTGAGGTAATTTGTTCTGAGTATTCTTTTCCTTCTTTGTCAAGAAACAATTAATAATTGGTCTTTCTGGATTCCTGAGGAGCCAAAATGAGCATACTGGAAGCTGCTGCCTTTTCTATTCCTTAATGCAATCTATTTTCCTGGGGTAATCACCTACTGATGCCTGAGGACTGGAAAGAAGATTGGAATTAGTTCAGTCTTATTCTGCTTTTCTTAAATAATGACAATCTTGCCTTCTAAAAGCCAACCAGTCTGCTGAGGTAGCTCAGTGAGTAAAGGAGCTTGCTGCCAAGCTTAAAGATCCAAGTTCAACCCCCTGTTCCCACAAGGTGGTAAGAGAAAACCAATTCTTCCAGGCTGTCTTCTGGTCTCCACACACACATGCCATGGCATGTTCACACCTACACCTAACCCTTCCCCCAACACACACATAGTGTTTAAAAGCAAACCAAACATTTCCATGTAATACAGAGTAGCGTTCCTTATTAGTTTGAACAAAGCTATGGCTTGGGGAACTATAGGCTTATACATTTGGCCTTTGCATCTGGTTTGTTGGGTTTTTTTTTCATGTAGCTTTTAACTCTAACTCACTATGTTACCATATATGACCTTAAAATCCTGATTCTCCTACCTCCACCTCCCAAGGGCTGGGATGTGTGAGTCACTACATCTATCTTCTGCACTCGCCCTTTGTGAACATTTATCTGTGTTCTTTTGAGTTGTTTTTTCCCTTACAGGATCTCTTTCAGATACAAAGTACGTGTCTTAAGAAAAAATAATATAATTTAATATGTATATGTGTGTACATATAAATACATAAGTTTAACCTGTTCAGTCTAACAAGCATAAGGTCATTTGTATGTCTATATTTCAGTGCTCACCAGAGGAGCCATGAATTTGAAAAAGATCAAGGAGGGGTGTATGGGAGGCTTTGGAGGGAGGAAAGGAAAGGGAGAAATGATGCAATTATGATCTCAAAAATAAAAAATGTTTTTAAAGAGTAAAAAGAATAACTTATTTAAAATTATCCTGCTCAAATTATTTTCTCACTTATCACACCTAGGTTTATTTATATCTTAAAGTAAAATGCTTCACTGATATAAAAATGTTAGCACAACTTGTTGTAGAGGAATTATAATTCAGAACATGGCTGCTCTGGCAAGAGTTCATATCCAAAGACCTCCTAGGTCTGTGTGATCTGGCTGGAATACAAACATGTCCTTAGTCTCAGGAGACAGAGGTAAACAGAGCTGAGTTCAAGACCAGCCTGGTATAGAGCAAGTTTCAGGTAAAGTGGAGTTTAAGTTCAGGTGTCATGGTCCATGCCTTTAATCCCAGCACTCAGGAGACAGAGGCACGCAGATCTCTGAGTTCTACTTAGTTATGTTCAAGCAGTTCAGCTGAGAGTGAGTTGAGAGGCAGTGCAATGGAGTTGAGGTTGTAGCAGTTCAGTTCATGGAATTCAGAGGCAGTTGTTACTGGGAGAGTTTTACAGAGACAGGCTAATGAGAGAACAAACTTGGCACGGATGGAGACAGAAAGAGCCAGAGAATGAGAAAGAGCCACAAGAGTAGAACACAATGCCAAAGTTAGTATGAGGCCAAGCAGAGCAATTCAGGCAGAAGCTCAGAGAAGCCAGTTGGAATCAGTCAGCTTAGAGAGGAATTTGAGGCAGAATAGTGACTTGAACCAACCACCCAGAGTTCAGAAAGAACAAGTAAGGGTGAGCTTATTAAGCAGCAAATCTTGGAGGTGAGGCTGAAAACATTCTAGGCCTAGGTTAGACTGTATGGAGACGAGAAGCTTCCAGGACTAGGCCTAGGTTAGCAGACAGAGGCAATAAGCCTGAGAGACAATTACATGAGGCAAATAAAAGTTACTTTTATAATTTCTTCCTTTAAAAGTAATCTATTTATTTTACTGTGTGAGTGTTTTGATATATATCTGTGTGTTTACCATATACATGCTTATTGTCCAAGGAGGCCAAAAGTGGCTGTTGGATTCCCAGGAACCAGAATAACAGGTAGTTGTGAGCTTTCAAGTGGATGGTGGCAATTGAACCTGGGGTCTCTCTGGGAGAGCAATCAGTGTTCTTAACCTCTGAGCCATCTCTGTACCCCAATCACTCCTTAAACTACAAATTGCTATAACAAGTAGCCTATAGTCCTGGATTCCATCAGTCATAGGAATGTCTGCTTGAAGAAAAACAAAGCACTTTATTATGTGAAATGGCCTTTGCCTTTTCAGAGTGCTCTAGGTCAGTTCTAGCTTCCCTTTGAAGTCATGAACAAGGGTGTGGTAATCCAGATGCATCAGCCTCCATGGGAAAGCATGTGTACGTGAGCTTAGCTTCATATCTTGGGTATGTGTGGAACTTACAGGCTGCGATATTGAGATGGGTTTGTCATTTTAGCTGAGGTAAAGAATACTACCAGCCAGCATCCTGCTGTTTGCATCACCTGCAAAGGTTCTATCGAAATGACAATGAATCCAGGAAAATCAGAGTCTAAGAACAAAGTGTCAGTTGATGTAGTCTTTCCAATTTGACTGTGACAATTAGACTTAAACAATGATAAACCTCAAACATCTTAATGTGAAAATGTCCAGATTCAACTGTATATCTGACATTCAAGTTTGTTGTTTTGAATTACCAAAAAGAATTATACTACCTTTAAATTAGCACAATATTTATTTTTTAGGTGACTCTAAAGAAATTCTAAATGAAGTTAACAAAACTTTGTACTTCTTTTTGACTCTTTTGATGCCATCTTATATTGTGTATATGTGGATTTTTGTCTTAAGACAATAGTAATGTCGAACTATTGGTTTAACGTATTCAAACCTAAAATAATACCTTTTCTTTTTTTTTTTTTTCTCCATGGGTAACCTCAAATGTGCTTTGGCAAGTGCTCTATCATTGGGCTATATATCCAGGCTTATAGAATCTGAATTATAATTTGGTTGAGTCAAAAAGCAAGTATGTATTGGGCTGGAGTCTGTCCAATATGTTAGATGAAGTGGTGTGGTTATCGTGTCTATATGGAGTACTGCTTCTACAGAGACTAGAACAGTGCCTGGGATACAGTAAGGATTCAGTAGGTATGTGCTCAGTGGAGGATTCTGTTCGTTGGACATTCATGCACACTCTCCCTGTTCACTTTAAGTCCTTTGTTACTTCACCACAGTATGAACTGGAATCCAGGAGCGGGTGAGGGAGATGGAGTCACCAACTCTGGAAACAGACTCTCGAGACTAGCATTGAGGTGGAGAGCTCCTTTTATTGAGCATCAGTGAGCATTTTTATACAGCCTTTTGAGAGTTGACATGAGCTCTTGGATAGCCAATCATGCCCCCGTCCCTATCGGGAGGTGTCAGGCCTGCCAGCACCTGAGGGAACACAGCCAAGGAAGACGGCCACCTCCCTGCTCCTGGCTCCAGCCCAATCTGAGCCTCTGCCAGTTTGCTGCTATCCTCCTTTTGTGTTTGTGGTTTGCCAGTGGACATAGACACTTACACTATTGAGTGGTATGGAGGTCTCCCTCACAGTCCACCAGGCCCCACCAGGGGGGCACAGCACCCACACATGACTAACTCATCATGTTCTTGATGAAGTCAACATCAAAATCAATAATCCACAGCATTTCAGATGCTCAGATTAAAAATCTAAGGGTCATCTTTTATTTCTCCTTCACCGTATACATCAAAGTATCGTTGGCTCTAACTTCAAATATATTTCTACTCTCACAAGCTTGGTACCAAATCCATCATCTCATCCTGCTTCCCTGAAGTAGCTTCCATGTTGAACTCCTCACCTGCATTCTTGTCTTTTCCCAAGGAATTTTTTTTTTCACAACAGCTATGTGAATTTAAAACAAACGAAAGCTTGGGTAGGCTAGATGGTTTATTGGGTAAAGTTATATGTCACCAAGCCTGACAATCTGAGTTAAATCCCCAGAGCACACATGATACAAGTTGTCTTCTGATCCCCACATGCACCTTGTGGCATACAGATGGATACCTGATGAAGAAATATAAATTACACCCTCTGGTCATCATGTTTGTCATTCCCGTCCCCACTTCTCAACACCATAGCAGCATATGGGCTCTGTACCAACTGCAGCTTTGTTCTGGTCTCTGCTGCAATGCATATCTCATGACTGAAAATTTTAAAACCATGTTTCCAAATGCCTGAGGGCTTTTGTTGAAAATTACCAGCAGTACTTAGAAGAAAATCCAAAATCCTTACATGCCTTGCCCTGATGTTCTTATCCCTAACCCTTATCCAGATTCCCCTCAGAATGTTCTATTAGCTACCACTCTGCAATAATACAGGCGCTGTTTTCATTTCTCCCGCTCACCTTAGGACCTTTGCATGTGCCTCTGCCTTGGAAGGTTTTGCTAGGCCTTCAGTCTGCTTTTAAGCATTATTTACTTACAAATCAGGGTCATCACACCTATGCTAACCCATCCCTCCTCCATACCCACATATCATTACTATTGAATCTTCTTCAGAGCAGATATAATCTTTTTTATTATTTATTTGTTTATTTATTATTTATTTATTCACTTTACTTCCTGGTCATAGCCCCATCCCTCCTCACCTCCCATTCCAACCCTCTCTCCCTCTCCTTCATCACCCTCCACTATTCATCAGAAAAGGGGAGCCACCCTTCTCACCCACCCCAGCTCATCAAGTAGTATCAGGGCTGAGCATACCCTCTTCCCTCGTGGCCTGGCAAGGCAATCCCACCAGTGAGACATGAACAAAAACTTGGGAACAAAGTTGAAGTCAGAGATAGCGCTCTCTCCTCTTACTAGGAGACCCACATGAAGCTTCAGGTGCCCATTGGCTACAGTCCATGCATGGTCGCTGGTTGCTGTTTCAGTCTTGGCAAGCCCCTCTGGGCCCTGGTTAGTTGGCTCTGTTGGTCTTCTTATGGAGTTCTTGTCACCTCTAGGTCCTTTTCTCCTTTCCTGCACTTTTCCACAAGGCTTTCTACACCTTGCCCAATGTTTGGCTGTGAGTCTCAGCATCTGTTTCAAAGAGCTCTTTGGGTAAAGACTCCTAGAGGCCAATTTTGCTAGGCTCCTGTCTGCAAGCATAACTCTCTCCCATGAGGTGGGTTTTGGATTGGGCCAGGCATTGGTTGGACATTCCCTCAACCTCAGTTTTATCTTTATCCCTGCACATCTTATAGGCAGGGTGAGTTTAGAGTCAAAGATTTTTGTTTTGTTTTGTTTTGTTTGGTATATGTGTGTGTTTGTGTGTGTGTGTGTGTATGTGTGTGTGTGAGAGAGAGAGAGAGAGAGAGAGAGAGAGAGAGAGACAGAGAGACAGAGAGACAGAGACAGAGAGAGAGAGAGAGAGAGAGAGAGAGAGAGAGAGAGAGAGACTAGGAGACTTGTTTAGTTAGGGTGAGTCCTCTTCAGTCTGTATGGCCCCTGTTACTAGGAGTCTCTGCTAGAGTCCCCCTCATATATTCCCAGGAGCCTATCCTGATTTAGGTCTTCAATTTTTCACAGAGATGCCCATAGTTTCTCGTTTATCTACAGGCCTTTTGTCCTCCCCCAGTACACTCTCCTCAGGTCTGATGTCCCCCCTCATATCTCTCTGTGTTTTCCTCTCCCACCTTGTTCCCTCTCTTCAACCACTGCCTCTGTCTATTCTATTTTCCTTTCTGAGTGAGATTTAAGCATCCTCCCTTGGATCCTTCTTGTTACTTAGCTTCTTTGGGTCTGTGAATTTTAGTGTATTTATCCAGTACTATATGGCAAAAATTTCTTATAAATGAGTGTCTGGGTTATCTCACTCAGGATGATCTTTTCTAGTTCCATCCATTTGCCTGAAATTTTCAAGATTTCCTTGTTTTTGATAGCTGACTCGTATTCCATTGTGTGAATGTACCACTATTCTTTGGTTGAGGGACATCTAAGTATTTTCCAGATTCTGGCTATTACAAATAAGGCTGCTACGAGCATAGCTGAGGAAGCATCCTTATGAAATGGTGGACCATTTTTTTGGGTATATTTCCAGGAGAGGTATAGCTAGGTCTTGAGTTAGCCCTAGTCTCAATTTTCTGAGAGAGTGCCAGATTGATTTCCAAAGTGGTTGTACAAGTTTGCACTCCCACCAGCATGGAGGAGTGTTACCCATTCTCCACATCTTCGCCAGCATGTGCTGTTACCACCTGAGTTTTTTTTTCTTAGGCATTCTGACTGATGCAATGTGGAATGTCAGAGTCCTTTTGAAGTGCATTTCAATGATGACTAAGGATGCTGAACATTTCTTAAACTGCTTCTCGGCTATTAGAGATTCCTCTGTTGAGAATTCTGTTTAGCTCTATACCCTCTCCTCCTCCTCCTTCTCTTCATGATCATCATCATCATTTTTGGATTTTTTGTTTTTATTGAGACAGGGTTTCTCTGTGTAGCCTTGGCTGTCCTGGACTGCTTTGTAGACCAGGCTGTCCTGGGACTCACAGAGATCTGCCTGCCTCTGCTTTCCTGAGTCCTAGGATTATAAGCCTGTGACATTGTGCCCAGCACTATACCCATTTTTAATTGGTGTGTGGTGTGTGTGTGTGTGTGTGTGTGTGTTTACATGCATGCATTCCCTTCCTTTACTATTTTCTCATGTTTTCTGGGTGTAGTTAACATTTTGTGTTGGAGTTTTTCCTCCCAGTATCTTCTGTAGACAAGGATTTGTGGAAGGGTACTGTTTGTTTAAATTCTTGTTTCTCCCGTGTGGTCAAAAGTTTTGCGGGTTATATTAGTCTGGGCTGAATCTGTGGACTCTTACATGCCCAGGCCCTTCTAGCTTTAGAGTCTGTTGAGAAGTCAGGTATAATTGTGATAAGTCTGCCTTCATATGTTACTTGGCCTTTTTCCTTTGCGGCTTTTAATGTTCTTTCCTTGTTCTGTATATTTAGTGTTTTGAATGTTATTTGGGAGGGGGAATTTATTTTCTAGTCCAATATATTTGGAGTTCTGTAAGCGTCTTTTATATTTACAGGCATGTTTTTCTTTAACTTGGGGATGGTTTCTATGATTTTATTGAAAGTATTTTCTGGCACTTGGGGCTGAAAGTCGTCTCCTCTTCATCTATTCCTTGTTAGGTTTGGTCTTTTCATATTGTCCCAGATTTCCTGGGTGCTTTATGTCAGGAAATTTTTAGTTTTCTGGGACAGATACCTAAAAGACAGTCCTATCTTTTATGCCTGAGACTTTCTCTTCCGTTTCTTGTCTCTTTTAATCTGTTGGTGATGCTTGTGTCTGTTTCTCTTGTTCTCTTCCCTTGGTTTTCCATATCTAGGATTACCCCCCGAGCCCCCCACCCCTCAGGCCCCCATACCACCCAGTTTGTGTGTTCTTTATTTGCCTCTATTTCCCTTTTCAGTTCTTGAGCACTTTTATTTATTTCCTTCACGTACTTGATTGAATTTTCCTGTATTTCTTTAATGGATTCATTCATTTCCTCTTTAAAGGATTCTATCACATTTATAAGGTTAAATTTCTTGTGCTTTGGCTGTGTTGGCATATCCAGGGCTTGTTGTAGTAGGATAGCGGGGCTCTGTTGTGACATATCGCCCTGGCTCTTGTTGATTGTGTTCTTGCGCTGGCCTTTAGCCATCTGGTTGTCCATGGTGTTGGCTGGATGTTCTTGGTGTCAGTAGGACTACCATGGGAGGCAGGCAGAGCCTTAGGCCTGGCAATGAAGCCCAGGAAACAGCCTGGTGCTTGCCTCTTCTGGCCGTGCCCCAGGTGGATCTAAATGTTCCTGGGGCCCTGAAGACTTCTCCATGAAGGGAGGCAGAGCAGTGGGCCTGACAATGGAGCTCAGGGGACAGAGCACAGCCCACTTCTGCTAGCTGTGTCCCAGGGGCTCAGTACTTGTCATTTTGAATCTGGTTTATTTCACTTAACACAACGATCTCCAGTTTCATTTATTTTCTTGCTAAGGTTTCTTATTTTCTTTTTATTTTATTCATGATTTAATCTTCCTTTATGTCTCTGTAGAATTCCATTGTGTATGCATACCATATTTTCTTTATCTAGTTATGCACTGATGAACACTGGAACTGATTCTGTATCTTGGTTATTGTGATGGATGTGCAGTTGTCTCTGTTGTATACTGACTTAGGGTCCCTCGGGTACATATCCAGAAGTGGTCTAGCTGGGTCATATGGTAGTTCTATCTTCAGAGTTTTGAGAAACTCTCATACCTCAAGCATCACCTCATATTCTCTCTCTCCCTCCCTTGTATTCCAAATGTATTGATCTCTTGGATGTTTTGAACAGGTTAGACACCTGCTACACTTCACCCCTCCTACTGCCCCAAATAAAGCCCACACTCCAGGCATCCCTATGCCTTGCTCCTTCACTTCATTCAAACTGTTGCTCAGTTAGTTGCTTCCCTCTCAATGTCCTACCCAGAGAAACAGTCTTTCTAATTCGCTGTTGCTTCCATCCACATGTTATTTTCATTGTGACACTTTCTGTGGCCAGCCTGCCTATTTGTTTAGAGTTTCTCACACCTCATTAAATAATGCCCAGTGTACAGTGGGGACTCAGCAAATACTTCTTGAGTGGGTGTTTGAGATATGAGAAGAGTGACAAGCTAGGGAAGTGTTTACATAAGTAAGTGTACAAGCGCAAAGTGACGAATCAACAGCCTGTGGTAGGAGTGCCACTTAATCAGTTAAAAAGCACACTCTCCCTGTAGAAGGTACTCTGCAGCTCAGGTCTGATAGTGAGGTGCAGAACACTAAAAAGGACTTGGCAAGCAGAGCAGAGAGAGGAGTGCTCTAAGGTGAAGAAACTGCTTGTGCAAAAACCCCTAAGGTGGGAAAGGCCTGACAGATCTGAATAGAAAGATAAAAGGTGATGTGTGTGCGTGTGTGTGTGTGTGTGTGTGTATAGCAGGCATAAATTTGAAAGAGAGCAAAGGGATGCATGGGAGAGTTTGGAGGGAGAAAGGAGAAGACTGATATTATGTAATTATATTATAAGCTCAAAAAATAAAAAGGGATACACAAACATACACAAATAACAAAAAAAGAGGCCATAAGTGAGAAAGAGAGTAAATGAGGAATTTTAATCTAGCAACATGGCTACTCTTGCTGGAATACAAACCCACTTTTAATTTCAGGAGACAGAGGCAAGCAGATCTCTGAGTTCAAGGCCAGCTTGGTATAGAGAAAGTTTCAGGTAAAGAAAAGTTTAGGCCCAGGTGTGGTGCTACAGGCCTTTAATAATAGGACTCAGGAGCAAGAGGCCGGGTGGATCTCTGAGTCCTAGTCAGTTCGGTTCAGGTAGTTTGGTTCAGTCAGTGAGCTGAGAGGCAGTGGTGTTGAGTTTGTTGCAGTCCAGTTCATGGTATTCAGAGGCAGTTTTACTGGGAGAGTTTTACAGAGAGAGATTGAAGAGACAACAGGCTAGACCTAGGTGAACCCAGAATGACCCAGAAGCTTAGAACATATTGCTAGAGTTAGTTTGATGCCAAACAGAGCAATTCAGTCAGAAACCAGATTGACTCACTCAGTTTGGAGAGGAATTTTGACCCAGCCAGTCCAGAGCTCAGTAAGTACTAGAGAGGATGAGCTTATTCATCACTAAGTCTCGAAGGCTGAAAGCATTCTAGGCCTAGATTAGATTGTTTGGAGGCTAGAAGCTTCCAGGACTAGGCCTAGGTTAGCAGAAGGAGGCAGTAAGCTTGGGAGATAACAATTTTATCAGAGGAATAAAAGGTACTTCTACAGAGGATTCAAGAGAGTGTTTGGAACAAGGAAAGAGAAAATTAAAGTGATATAATTATATCACAATCTCAAAAAGTAAAGTATTTAAAAATAATAAGCTGGGAAGGTAGGCATCACACAAAGTGAACAGAGTTTTAAGGCCACATTGAAGAATACTAAGAAGCTCTTGATAGTTTATAAAGAAATATGTGCTAAAGAGTGTGGGATAGGAGAGGAAACATTATCAGATGTGGGATTTTTGAGACAAGGCTTCTCTATGTGACCCTGACAGGCCTGCAACTTACTATGTAGGCCAGGCTGGCTCCTTCCTCCTGAATACTGAGATTAAACATATGTGTTACCTCACCCAGATGATGTATATTTTAAAAACATCAGTCCATCCATACTGAGGCAAAAGGATTGAGTTAGTGATTGAAAATAAGCAGAGGGCTGTTCCTATGACTTATGGAAGAGACAATGTTAGCTGTGTATAGACATGAAATAAGAACATAGGAACAGAGAGAAGTCAATGGGTTTGAGGGATAGCTTTCTGCATAACAAAGTCAACAGTCTTGGTTCTTAGTTGCATGTATGTAAGGAAGGATAACAAGGGGATTGCATGAGTCTGTGGCTGACCGTGCCTTTTTCCCTGAGCCATAGTATGTTGGAATACTTGGAGAATATTCTTTTGAAGAAGTGACAAGAATGCAGTCAGGACTGATGTCTGAGTTAGAGACATCACTGTGGGATTTTATACATACGTACACACACACACACACACACACACACACACACACACACACACACAGAGAGAGAGGGGGGGGAGCGGGGGAAATAAGTATATATATTTATATAATATAATAATATATAACATATATTATTGAGAAGGAATGAGCAAAGAAGCAAAGCAGAAGGACGCCAATATTCTAGAACCAGGCAACCAAACAGTGCTAAGAGAAAGAAGGTTCTGATGACTGGAAAGGGTTTGTTGATTTAGAAGCCTGTGTGGGTGAGATGTGACCTTATTGAGAGGTGTATTCTACAGTGATAAAGCCAAAGGAAGAGTCAAGAGAAATGGGGAAAGAGGAGAGGAAGAGCAGGTACTGGTCTCATAGAACGAGCTCTGCAGAAGTTTGAGGGTGAGAGAGAGGAGAAATAGACCAGAATGTGGGAGTAGGATGAGGAGGTTCCACCGCTGCTTCTTTTAATTAAAGGAATAGATTTTAGTGTGATTAGAGGCCAATGGAAAGGGCCCAGCTGAGAGCAAGAGGTTGAGTACACTCAAAAATTATGTTGCTTGCAGAAAAATTAATCAAGCGAAGATAATCAGAGTAAGCAAATCAAGCCAGTTTCAGACAAATGCCATGTGTTTTTTCTTATCTGTGGTTCTTAGGCTTTATATCATCAGATAAAATCATGCACATATACATAAAATGAAAACAGAAGTAAAATTGTCTGCAGGAACAAAGGAGAGATCTAGGAGAGAAAAGAAGTGAGGTTAGGGTATATGGAAAAGTGAAAACATGCAACATATAAACCTGCACAAGAAAATTTAAAGAAAAATAAATGAAAAATGGAAGGTATCATTAACAATAAAAATTACCAGGGGAAACCAGTATGAGATTAAAGGACAGGTGGAAGATGTACAGTACTGTTTGAAGAAGACAGGGATTGGGAAGGACACAGACAAAATAAAGCTTAAGATGAGGTCACATAGGCTAGGGCGCCATCACTTCCATATTTTTATAAGTTATGGGTTCAACTAGAAAACAAGAGACCTTTACTTGACTCAACCTTACTCTGCGACATTGCTTTATAGAAATATTCTGTCTTGAGGAAGTTCTATTTCTTTGCCTAGTTTGAAAGTAAGAATGTTCTTTTAGATGAATGCTAAAGCTTTTCTCTTCTTCTGTTTTGTTTTTGACAGATTTTCACTGTTTCTCAGGCACTTCTCACATTTTCTGACTCAGATCTCTCTGTCTTGGTCTCTCTCTGTCTCTGATTCTCTGTCTCTGTCTGTCTGTCTGTCTGTCTCTCTCTCTCTCTCTCTCTCTCTCTCTCTCTCTCTCTCTCTCTCTCTCTCTCTCTCCTTTCCTCTGATCCCCAACTTTTGGGACTACAGGCATGCAGCAGCATACCTGCATTCTAAATTTTCTATTCTAGGTAAATAAAGCGAAGATGCAGTTCCAAAGGTTAGTAGATTAAGAACTTAGAATGCAACAGGAATCTTTAATGGATGAGAAGTGCTTAAATGTCCTTGCACATCTTGTAGGCAGGGAAAGTCCTGGGTAGAAGTTTCCATGGATGGGTTGGTGTTCCCCTCCCTCCACTAGGAGTGGTGTCTAGTTGGAGGGTGTCCTCTTCAGTCTCCATGGCCCCTGCTACTAGGAGTCTCAGCTAGAGTCCCCCTCACATTCTCCCTGGAGCCTACCCTGTCCTAGGTCTCCAGTTTATCACAGAGAAGTCCCTGCCCAAGGTTTCTCTTCTCTCTGCATGCCCTCTGTCCTCCCACCCCCTTCACCCTAGGTCTGATATAGACCCTCATTTCTCTCTGTGCTCTCTTTCTCTCTCTCTTACACTGTTCCCTCTCTTCAACCACTTCTGCTGTCTATTCTATTTCTACTTCTGAGTGAGAGTTTAGGTATCCTCCCTAGAACCCTTCTTGTTACTTATCTTCTTTATTTTCATGTACTATAGTGTGGTTACCCTGGACTATATGGCTAAAATCCACTTATAAGTGAGTACATACCATGTGTGTCTTTCTGGGTATAGGTTACCTCACTCAGGATGATCTTTTCTATTGTTTTTGTTTTTTTTGTTTTGGTTTTGTTTTTTGTTTTTTTGTTTGGTTTTTCAAGACAGGGTTCCTCTGTGTAGCCTTGGCTGTCCTAGACTCTCTTTGTAGACCAGGCTGGCCTCGAACTCACAGCGATCCACCTGCCTCTGTCCCCCGGAGTGCTGGGATTACAGGTGTGTGTCACCACCGCCCGGCAGGATGATCTTTTCTAGTTCCATTCATTTGCTTGCTGGTTTTTAGTAACTAAGTGATATTCCATTGTGTAAATATACCACAGTTTCTTTAGCGGAGATTGAGGAAATGCCTTGCTGATGCTTGGCTCAAGCTTAGACCTACCCATGGGAGAGAGCCAACCTCTGACACTACTGATGATGCTTTGCTGTGCTTATGGATGAGAGCCTAGCATGGCTGCCCTCTGAATGGCTTTACCCAGAAGCTGATGGAAGCAAATTCGAGAAACACACAGCCAAACACAGGATGGAGTGCAGGGAGTCTTGAAGAGTGGGGAGAAGGATGGAGTATTCAGGGGACAGGAGCTTCACATGAGGACTGACAGAGCCAACTAAGCAGGGCCCAGGGAACCTGTGGAGACTGCGGCTCCAGCCAGGGATCATGCATGGACTGGACTTGGACCCTCTGCACAGATGTAGCTAATGGGCAGCTCAGTCATCATGTGGATACCCTAGTGAGGGAAGTGGGGGCTGGCTCTGATGTGGACTCTTTTGCCTGCTTATTTGTCACTTTCCCCTGGTGGGGCTGCCTCACTGGGCCACAGGGGAAGGGGATGCCCTCAGTCCTGATACAGCCTGATGTGCTGGAGTGGGGGGGATTCCCCTTCTCTGGGGAGTACAGGAGGGGGGAAACAAGGAAGGAGGGTGAGACATGTGGAAGAGGAGGGAGGAGGCTATGACCAAGATATAAAGTGAATAATTAATTTTAAAGAAGCCATATAAAAAAGAAATGTTGAATGTCCTTTGTTATCAGGGAAATGCAAATCAAAATAACTCTGAGATTCTGACTTACACCCTCCAGAATGGCTAAGATCAGAAACTCAAGTGACAGCACATGCTGGCGAGGATGTAGAGCAAGGTGAACACTCCTCCATTGCTGGTGGGAGTACAAACTTGTACAATCTCTGTGGAACGCAATCTGGTGCTTTCTCAGAAAATTGGGAATAGTGCTACCTCAAGACCCAGCTTTACCACTCGTGGACATAAACCCAAAAGATACTTCACCATACAACAAGGACATTTGCTCATCTATTGTTCATAGCAGCTTTATTTGTAGTAGCCAGAATCTAGAAAAAACTTAGATGTCCCTCAACTTAAGAATGGATAAAGAAACTGTGGTACATTTACACTATGGAATATTACTCAGCCATTAAAAACAAACACATTATGCAATCTGCAGGCAATGTATGGAACTTGAAAGGCTCATACAGAGTGAGGTAACCCAGACTCAGAAAGATACACATTGTATGCACTCGCTTATAAGTGGATTTTAGTCATATAGCACTGGATAAGCATATTGCAATGCACAGACCCAAGGAAGATAAGTAATAAGGAGGACCCAAGGAAGAATACTTGAATCTCACTGAGAAGGTCAAAGAAAATAGACATCTGAAGTAGATGGAGGGAGAGAACTGGGTGAGAGAGGGAATGGGGATGTGGAGGGTGGGGACCAGGAGTGAAGAGAGGACCCAGAAAGAGAACAGAAATCAGTGGGGGGAGCATCTCTGAGACAGGGAAGGCTCTTGGGAGTCTATGGAGGTGTTCCTAGCTGAGACTCCTAAGAGAGGGGTATATGGAGCCTGATGTGGTCACCGCCTCTAGCCAGGCAGGACTTCCAGTGGAGGGAGGGGGACACATACACACAAAAAGAACTTAGAATGTTCATTTTTTATATTTTTCAAAGACAAGTGCTCATTCATAACTTAAAGGGATCGACTGAGTCAATGCATTACAGTTTATCTTCTTTCCAAATCCTACTGAAATGTAAAAAGAAATAGAAAATGAAAACAAAAAGCCAGAGAGTACTAGAAAGAATCTCACTAGGAGAATATAAAAACATAGGCAACCAATTAGTTTATGTGTATTAATCCACTTAAGTAATTTTACAAGGCAACTATTATGATTATCCATTTTTTAAAATTGGAGTGAACAGACTCACAGTGAGTGTAGGCAGTTTGCCTAAGCCAGGCAGCTGCTTTCTAATCCACATGCCAGATCACTGAGCTAGGGACCTCCCGGAAGCAGTACTAAACTTCTGGGACACACATTCTGCTAACCCAACAACAGGAAAAGGATTTTGAAGAAATGATAATGAATCTTATAAAGGGAGCCCCAGAAAAGGCTCAAAGTTGGCAGCAGCTTGGAGCTAGGGTGAGTCATGATGCAAAAAGCAGCAAATCAAGCTGAAGGTCTGCCAAAGCAGACTGGCCACTCTCCAGCTTTGTGTAGAGTTTTGCTATATAGTGTTCACCTCTGGCTACACCCTGCAAGAGCAATTGTCTAAATAAAACTCTTCCCATGTATAGAAATGGAACCTACTGTGGTCTCTCTGGTTGGAAAGAGAGAAGGTGAGTGCCCGGGGGATTTGGTGGCCAATATAGGACATGGTGCCAAAGAACATGTTCGTGTCACTGTTACATCCTCTAATATATCCAGAAAGATGAGTTCCCAAATTCTGAATAACTGGGTATTCAGACTTCAACTTCCTGTCTACACTTGATAAATAATGTCTCTCCCGTAGATACCCACTCATTTGCTTGAACAAATTCAAAGAGGAGGCTTGTCCGATGAACTGTGAGGACTCCATACCACTTACCAAACTGTAGCATCAACAGACAATGGTATTATGGAACCACCAAGATGATAAGCCAAAGCAAGCAATATCTAAGGAGAGAGCTAACATGAAAAGTAGAAAATACTATTTAAAATCTGAATTAATGTCTTAAGAGATGTTCAAAAGAGTATTGCATCCATAAGACAAAATTAGTCTGGTAGGCAAAAGAAATAAGAGAAAAAGACATAGTTCTTACAGAATTAAAACATAGATTCTTTTTAAAATCTTTTTTATTAATTTATTCATATTACATCTCAAAGGTTTATCTCATCCCTTGTATCCTCCCATTCCTCCCTCCCTCCAATTTTCCCCTTACTCCCCTCCCCTATGACTGTGACTGAGGGGGACTTCCTCCCCCTTTATATGCTCATAGGTATCAAATCTCTTCTTGGTAGCCTGATATCCTTCCTCTGAGTGCCACCAGGTCTCCCCATCCAGGGGACACGGTCAAATATGAGGCACCAGAGTTCGTGTGAAAGTCATACCCCACTCTCCACTCAACTGGGAAGACTGTCCTGTCCATTGGCTAGATCTGGGTAGGGGTTTGAAGTTTACAGCCTGTATTGTCCTTGGCTGGTGCCATAGTTTGAGCGGGACCCCTGGGCCCAAATCTGCCCATCATAATGTTCTTCTTGTAGGTTTCTAGGACCCTCTGGATCTTTCTATTTCCCCATTCTCCCATTAAAACATAGACTCTAAAGTAAAATTACCCAATAAAACAAATAAGGGACAGGAAAGTCACTTGAAAATTGTTTTAGATTGTATTCAAATCAGAGGAAAACTTAGATAAATCAAGTAATGATTTTGAGACAATTGTCTATTCATTGAGAAAAGAATCAAGCTTGAGTTTTGGAGACAGGAAAACTGTGTTCCTTTTCTCTCCTGCTTCAGTGTTTCTATCTCCACTCTACCTTTCCTATCATTCAAGGATGACAATGTTCAACACGTCATCCTCAACCTCCATTTCTAGCCTTTGAACCTCTCTGCAGCACAGCGTCTTGAATTTGTCAATGGTTAGTCAGGCAGCTTCTTGACTTTGTCTATGGTTAGTCACGATCTCAACTTTTCACCCTTAAGTTCATTCGGAATCCTCTGCAGAGGGTTTCCACTTTGGCTTCCCACTGTGCTTTCTTTTTTTTATGGTCACTAATATCCACAATGCTACTAAGTACAGTGGCATGGCTCTGTCCTCTTAGAGTCACAAAGTAGAGGTGGCTGCTTCATTTTACTCTTCAAACTTTCTCTTCTTGGCCTCCAGGGTAACACCTCCTCTGGGTTTCTATGACTATCCTAGTTCTTCTCAATCATCTCAGTCGCTTTCTCTGTATTGCTTCAGGAACCCAGTGGTTCTGTGATCTCCTTTGGTTCTATAGTCTCTTTCTTCTATGATCTTAGCTCAGAATTAAAAAAAATATTTTCTATATCTTCAACTCACAAGTTTACATCTCCATCCCAGATAGACATCTGTCTTCTAACAGAATGCTAATATGTCTAAAATTTTCTTAGTTTCCCACACTACACTAATTTGTTTATCATACTCTATATAAAAGGAAAAATCATAAGGCTAAAGACATAATCATAAAACATTCTATTAAACTACTAAAAGAATATATAGAGATCTATATGTGGGAAATGTATTTCAATAAATATATTTAGATGGGAATGGTCTCTTAATTCTGACATGATGCTCAGAAGTAATAAAGAAAACACTTTCCCAAGTGAAACACAGTGAATATGTGTTCCCTGAACCACAGGTTTGACCATAAATGGCCAGATGAAAGAAATTCAATACCAACTGAAAAGAGGTACCTGATCATAATGGTTGCTAGTGTGTGTGTGTGTGTGAGAGAGTGTGTGTGTGTGTGTGTGTGTGTGTTTGCACAGGTGCACATGCACGTTTGTGTGTGCATGTGCATGTAAAAGGAACTATAAATCATGAAGAACGGGCAAGCAAACCAAGGGGAAACTCAGCAAGCAATGAGAACAGGCAAATCAGAGGGAAAAAACATTGAGTCAACAAAGCATCTAATTAAACCTATGTTTGCTGGTTGTTAGTGCAGTATGACTTAAAATAATTTCAACATTCAGCTTGCCCTAAGTTTGAAAGAACAGAAACAGCTAGTATTAACAAAAAGATTATTCTTATGATTGTGGGTGTAAATCAGCTCAACATGTTTCATGGTAACTTGGCAGAGTCTAGAAAAATATAAAATGTATGATATAGGATGCAGCAAAGCACTCTGATGTCTAGACAATTCTACTTCTCTAAATATATTAGAGGCATTTAAAAAGAAGTGTGCTTTTAACCAAAACATATTTCTGATTTATAACAAGATAATTCCAACCAATTACAAATTATCAGCATGCACACCATTCATCTGTGCAAACCTCCAGGGAGACTAATACCACCGCTGGGCCTGGCTTAATCTAAAAATTAAACCAAAGAATGTCAGCCAACAGGGAAGCACAGTAAAAAGCCTCTTCATCAGATGGGTAGAGATGCTATTAACTCAGTGATGGTTTCCCAGAGGATAAAGAGTGGTTATCTTTCTGGAATGTTGATTAATAATCTATCATATTTTATGATTAGAAATGAAAACCACCTGTGCTCCTCTTTTCTCCTTTATAAATGATGTAGGAGTCAGAGAATCTAAATCCATAGTACGAATGTAGCCAATTTTCCCCATCATGTTTATTTGGCAAAACTTGGGCATTCGTTAAGACTGTACTACTAAAAACCAATATTTCTTTGGCAACAGAATGGATGTGTTCCTTATTATTTTGCTACCAATCAATGTAGATCATATGATGCCACCCAAAGAAACAGCAAAGGACCATTTTATTTCTTCCACTCATGGTATGTAGTCAAATACATTTCCAATGAGCTTTTCCTAGTTTCAATCATCATGAACCTATTGCTTTCTTCCTTCTGACCGGGGTTGGCAAAGTGTGGTCTCTGGCCCAGTATCATCAAGAGAGTATGAGAAATGAGGAATTTTAGACTTCACCCCAGCCCTATAAAGTCACAATCTGTAAAGGTATGCAACTTTTGAAGTTTGGATGGTACAGTAGAAGAACCACTGACTTAAGGGGACTTTGTCAAAACCTCATCAACTTCTGGGAATCAAGAAGGTCATCATTACATCTGAGCCTAGATACACTAACTCATTTGATCATCTACATTTTCAGGACTCCAATCTTTTCAATGCATAGTCTCTTACCCCAAAATATTTCCAGAAGTCCCTAAGGCCCAGAATTGAAGAGGGATAGTCTTTATTTCTTCTGTACCAATTTGACAGTTGACTTTGAGTGAACAGTTAATAAATGGTGGTGCATGCCTTTAATCCCAGCAGCCAGAGCTATATGGAGTAACCTTGTCTTGAAAAACACCAAGAAGAGACTTGATAACCTATGAGCATATACAGGGGGAGGAGGTCTCCTTCAGTCACAGTCATAGGGGAGGAGAGTAAGGGAAAATGGGAGGGAGGGAGGAATGGGAGGATACAAGGGATGGGATAACAATTGAGATGTAATATGAATAAATTAATAAAATATATTTGAAAAGAAGAACAAAGAAAAACAAAAAGAAAAGAAAAGAAAAGAAAGAAAGAAGAGAAGAAACTGAGTCCAGTGAGGGGATAATAAAAAATTTTTAAATGAGTCCACTTTTCTCAACTGAATAAAAAAAACAATGTGTTACGATGTGGAAAAGGGGAGAGATGTGAAAGCACAGGGGACAATGCAAGGCTATATGATGTTAGCTGCCCTGCAAGATGTTCTGATAAATTTAATTTTTCAGGCAAAGGTTATTTGGTTACATCTCTCCAATTGAAATAACTGACTTTAGGGATTCAACTATATTTTTTTAAATTTCATGTAGGGAGTGTGTGTGTGTGTGTGTGTGTGTGTGTGTGTGTGTGTGTGTGTGTGTGTGTGTGTGTGTGTGTGTACATGTGGAGGCCAGACATTGACATTGAGTGTTTTTTGTAGTTGCTTTCCAGCTTGGCCTCTGCAATTGACTAGGCTTGCCAGTCTCCATCCTGCAGTGCTGAGATTATAGTGTGTGCTAGCATATTTAGCTTTTTCCTTTCCTTTGAGGATCCAAACTCAAGGCTTCATGTTTTCACAACAGGCACTTTACAAACCGAGCCCCTCCCCCAGAACCTTGTCCTCTCTATTTGTGCACATCCATTTCTCTCATCTACTGTATCCCATTGCCATACATCCTTGTTTAATAAAATCTCACATTCTCTTCTAGAATTGGTGCCAGTCTCTATTGGCCTCTACACACACAAAAACAAAACAAAACAAAAACAAACAAACAAACAAAAACCTCCCTAAAGCAGTTGCCTATTGTTGCATTCTCCATATCCTTGTTTCAAATTTTCTTCTCAACCTGTCTCTTGGGTTTCTTCTACAGCACTCTACTGAAATGGGTCTTCATAAAGATCGCCAACAGCTTCCAACTTGATAAATACAGTGGCCAGCTTTCTGCTCACATCTCATCTTCCATCACTGATGATATAGTGTGTCATTCCTTTCTTTAGAAAACATTTTCTCCTCTAGTTTCCAGAAACCCACACTATTCTCTTTTGCCTCCTGTATAACCACTCTCCCTCCCCTTTTCAGGCCCTCCTCCTCTGTCTGACCTTCAAATGCTCAAGTACCTGAGAGATTGTTCTTCCCTACCCTGTGCATACTGCTGAGTCACTTGGTTACTCAGGTCAAAATCCTAGAGGATCATTTTCTGTCACTGTCTCTTAATCATTTCTCTTCATCTTTCCCCCTCAATCTCCAGATCCAGTCCCTCAGGAAATGCTCTCATATCTACCTACAAAATGCATTCAAAGTGAATCCAATCATTCCATACCATCAGTGCTATTAGCCAAGTGTGATGAACCATCACCTCTCACTAGAACTGTAACCATGATCCCGTATGATCAATTGTTTCCACTGACCTTTCCTCTGATTTTGTCCTTCTCTCTGGAATCAGAATCAGCTCCCAGAAGCATGAATTGGACCACTCCTATACTTAAAAACTCAAATGTCTTTCTTTTATGTAGCCCATTTGCTATAATTTATGTTTGTTGCTAATTATTTTTATACTTTATTAATTTATTCATATTGCATCTCAATGGTTATCCCATCCCTTGTATCCTCCCATTCCTCCCTCCCTCCAATTTTCCCCTTACTCCCCTCCCCTATGACTGTGACTGAGGGGGACTTCCTCCCCCTTTATAAGCTCATAGGTATCAAATCTCTTCTTGGTAGCCTGCTATCCTTCCTCTGAGTGCCACCAGTCCTCCCCATCCAGGGGACATGGTCAAATATGAGGCACCAGAGTTCGTGTGAAAGTCAGACCCAACTCTCCACTCAACTGTGAAGACTGTCCTGTCAATTGGCTAGATCTGGGTAGGGGTTTGAAGATTACTGCACGTACTGTCCTTGGCTGGTGCCATAGTTTCAGCAGGACCCCTGGGCCCAGATCTGCCCATCATAATGTTCTACTTGTAGGTTTCTAGGGCCCTCTGGGTCCTTCTATTTTGCCTTTCTCCCATGCTTCTCCCACCTAGAGTCCCAATAGGATGTCCTCCCCTCTGTCCCACTTTCCTGGTAAGTGAAAACTTTCATGGGACATGCCCCTTGGGCTAGTGTGCAGATATAAGTGAGTATATGCCATTTATCTCTTTCTGTTTCTGTGTTAATTCAGTCATTATGATCATTTCTGGTTCAATCCATTTGTCCACAAATTTCGGGAATTCCTTGTTTTTAATAGCTGAGTAGTATTCCATAGTGTATATGTACCACAGTTTCTTTATCCACTCTTCTACTGAGGGACACTTAGGCTGTTTCCATGTTCTGGCTATTATGAATAAGGCTGCTATGAACGTGGTTAAGCAAAAAGTTCTTGTTGTGTGCTGGAGCATCTTCTGGGTATATTCCAAGGAGTGGAATAGCTGGGTCTTGAGGAAGCCTTATTCCCAGTTTTCTGAGATAGCGCCAGATAGATTTCCAAAGTGGCTGTACTAGTTTGCATTCCCACCAGCAATGAAGGAGTGTTCCTCTCTCTCCACATCCTCACCAGCATGTGGTGTCGCTTGAATTTTTTATCTTAGCCGCTCTGATGGGTGTAAGATGGAATCTCAGAGTTGTTTTGATTTGCATTTCCCTGATGACTAAGGAGGTTGAGCATTTCTTTAAATGTTTCTCAGCCATTTGATATTCCTCTGTTGAGAATTCTCTGTTTAGTTCCAAGCCCCATTTCTCAATTGTGTTATTTGGTTTGGTGGTGTTTAATTTCTTGAGTTCTTTATATATTTTGGATATTAGACCTTTGTTAGATGTAGGGTTGGTGAAGATCTTTTCCCAGTCTGTAGGCTGTCGCCTTGTTCTCTTGACAGTATCTCCTGCCTTACAGAAGCTTCTCAGCCTCATGAGGTCCCATTTACTAATGGTTGACATTAAGGCCTGGGCCGTTAGTGTTCTGTTCAGGAAGTTGTCTCCTGTGCCAATGTGTTCCAGGCTCTTCCCCACTTTTTCTTCTAACTGACTTAGTGTCTCTGATTTTATGTTGAGGTCTTTGATCCACTTGGATTTGAGTTTTGTGCATGGTGACAAATATGGGTCCAATCGCATTTTTTTACATGCAGACATCTAGTTAGACCAGCACCATTTGCTGAAGATGCTATCCCTTTTCCATTGAATATATTTGGCTTATTTGTCAAAAATCAAGTGGCCATATGTGTGTAGATTCATATCTGGGTCTTCGATTCGATTCCACTGCTCAACCAGCCTGTTGCTGTACCAGTACCATGCTGTTTTAATTACTGTTCCTTTATAGTACAGCTTGAGATCAGGTATGGAGATTCCTCCAGAGGATCTTTTATTGTACAAGATTGTTTTAGCTATTATGGGTTTTTTGTTTTTCCATATGAAGTTAAGAATTGAACTTTTAATGTCTTTTAAAAATTGTGTAGGTATTTTGATAGGGATTGCATTGAATCTGTAGATTGCTTTTGGTAAGATGGCCATTTTTACTATGTTAATTCTCCCGATCCATGAGCAAGGAAGATCATTCCATCTTCTCATGTCATTTTCAATCTCTTTCTTCAGAGTTAAGAAATTTTTTTCAAACAAGTCCTTCACTTGCTTGGTTAGAGTAACTCCTAAATATTTTATATTGCTTATGGCTAATGTGAAGGGTATGGTTTTCCTGATTTCTTCCTCTGCATGCTTGTCATTTGTGTATAGGAAGGCTACTGACTTTTTTGAGTTAATTTTGTATCCAACCAATTTGCTGAAGGTGTTTATTAGGTGTAGGCATTCTCTGGTGGAATTTTGAAGGTCACTTATGTACCCTATCATATCATCTGCAAATGGGGATAAGTTGACTTCCTCCTTTCCCATTTAGATACCCTTGATCTCCTTTTGTTGTCTTATTGCTCTGGCTAGAACTTTGAGTGTTATATTGAAGAGATATGGAGAGAGTGGGCAGCCTTGCCTTGTTCCTTATTTTAGAGGAATTTCCTTGAGTATCTCACCATTTACTTTGATTTTGGCTATTAGCTTGCTGTATATAGCGTTTATTATTTTGAGGTATGTGCCTTGTACATCTCTCCAAAACTTTAAACATGAATGGGTGTTGGATTTTATCAAATGCTTTTTCTGCATCTAAGGAGATGATCATGTGGTTTTTTATTTTCAGTTTGTTTATATGATGGATTACATTGATGGACTTCCGTATATTAAACCATCCCTGCATGCCTGGGATGAAGCCTACCTGGTCATGGTGAATGATATCTTTAATGTGTTCTTGTATTCATTTTGCAAGTATTTTATTGAGTATTTTTGTATCAATGTTCATATGAGAAATTGGTCTGAAATTCTCTTTCTTTGTTGGGTCTCTGTGAAATTAGGTATCAATGTGACTATGGCCTCAGAATGAATTTGGTAATGTTCCATCCATTTCTGCCATGTTTTTTTTTTTTTTTTTTTTTTTTTTTTTTTTTTTTGCGTATGATTTTACACAGGTGAAAAGGACACCAAAATGTAAGTGCTAAATAATGTCAACATTTAACACAGAATATGTGGAAAGGCTCTGTCCTAGATCACTTTTGACAAGTTTATTGAAAACTGCCTCTGTTAAAAGTGAAAGATAGCTCAAATCTTGGAGAAGGAAGCTGACTCTGGGTTTAAAGTTTTCCAAAAAAGTAACTGGCTGTGCCACAGGTACAAATGTCTTTGGAGATTTAATAGAACCCACTGTTAATGTCCTTAGAATTATGTACTGTTCTTATGAATGCCTTAATTGCAAGTTCAATAGATTTGGAGTGATTTGCTCTAACCTGCTTTTCCTGTTAGCTCTCTTACTTTTATCAGTCTATGAAGTTTTTCTAAAGATTCATTAAAATAGGACCACCAATACTTTTTAAAACCCAAATATCTTTTTTAAAAAATGTTTAATTCACTTTATATCCTGGTCATAGCTCCATCCCTCCTCTACTCCCAGTCCCACCCTCCTTCCTTCTCCTCCTTCCCCTCTCCTCCCCTATTCCTCAAAAAAGAGGAGGCCAGCTTCTCTTTACCCCAGTTCATCAATTCACATCAGGACTGAAAATGTCCTCTTCCCCCTGTGGACTGATCAAAAAGCTGGCAACAGAGTCCGTGTCACAGACAGCACCACTCCTTTCCCTTACTATAGGACCCATATGAAGCCTAAGCTGTTCATTGGCTACACATGTGTAGGGTACCTAGGTCCAGTCTATGCATGGTCCTTGCTTGGTGCTTCAGCCTCAGCAAGCCATTCTAGGCCATGCTTGGTTCTGTTGGTCTTCTTATGAAGCTCCTGTCACCTTCAGGTCCTTTTCCCCTTACCCCCACTTCACCACAAGACTCTCTACATCTCACCCAATGGTTGGCTGTGAGTCTCAGCATCTGTTTCAAGGCATTGCTGGGTGAAGTCTCTCAGAGGATAACTCTACTAGGAGCCTTTCTGCAAGCATAGCAGAGTATCATTAATAATGTCAGGGGTTGGCTTTCTCCCATGGAGTGGGTTTGTGTTGGGCCGGGCATTGGTTGGACCTCCCTTCAATCTATGCTCTATCTTTATTGCTGCACATCTTGTAGTCAGGGTAAATTTTGGCTAAATGTTTTTTTGGGTGAGTTGGTGTTCCTCTCCTTCTACTAGGAGACTTGTCTAGTTAGAGGGTGTCCTCTTCAGTCTCTATGGCCCCTGCTACTAAGAATCTCTGCTCAAGTCACCCTCATATCCTACCAGGAACCTACTCTGACTTAGGTCTCTAGCATGTCACAGCAATACCCCCGCCCACAGTTTCTCTTTTCTCTACAGGCCCTCTGTCTTCCTGCCCCTGCTCCTACCAGGTCTGATCTCCCCCCTCATATCTCTCTGTGCTGCCTCTCCTACCTTGTTCCCTCTCTTCAACCACTACCTCTGTCTATTCTATTTCCCCTTCTGAGTGAGATTTAAGCATCCTCCTTTTCTTATCTTCTTTGGGTCTGTGCATTGTAGTGTGTTTATCCTGTACTATATGGCTTATAAGTAAGTACATACCATGTGTGTCTTTCTAAAACCCAAATTTCTTGATAGCCCCTCTCATTTTTACCACTACCAAAATATATTCTGAATCCAGTCCTAACCTGTAGCTTCTACTCTAACTCCAAACCCCATCTTTCTCCACATTGCAGATAAAAAAAATTCCCTTGGTGGGGAATGAGAAGACAATGACATGAAAACAGAAGGGGGAGCATTTGAGGAAAGATAAGAGGCCAGTGGGAGGAAGCATGGTGAGGGACCATGGGGTGGGGCATGAATTACTACAAGGTACAGACACATATGTATGAACTTCTCATAATAAAACCCATTGCTTTGTGTGTTAACTAATACATATTTTTTTAAAACATCTAAATACGCAGCCTAAAAAAATTTTCTTTAAACACAAATCACACACCATCACTAATTGCTTAAAACATCAACTCTCTAGGGATTTTCTGCTGCAGTCTAAATAGAAATAATCCTATATCCACATTTCCAAGACTCTCAAGCCCCTCTCAGCTGGGCCCCAGCACCTCTCCAACCTCATGGTCTCCTACCTCCATCCCTTGCTTACTGCACTCCAACCACACTGACCTTTTCATTTATTTATTTATTTATTTTTGGATCTTGTTCCTATTTTTTTCTTTTTCCTTCTTCTCTTGATGAAACTGTCTTTCTATAGCTCTTCACCTGATAGTTGCTTTCACAGCATGTGGGGAGGCGCCTCAATTTACCCTCTTTGCAATCCTTAGCACCCCAGTTAAAACACTGCCTTTGCTGACCAAGTTATGTCTAGTACTTCACTTGGTTGAATTTCTTCCCAGTGGCTACCATCAGTGTGTGTCTTTTAAATATCTTTTTAAACACACAATCTGTCTTTCCTTAATTCTCCTTCATTAACTCTTTTATTCTCTGATCAATAACAGTGTCTGCTCCATGGTCTATATTCACTGATGAATGATTGGGTCTAGCTAGCATTATCCCTTTGGGTATGGAAGCATTTTTGTTGTTGTTGCTTGGTCGTTTGATTTGGAAGGGATGAATTTTGCTTTATTTTCTTTTTGTTTTGCCACTACTGACACTGAACCTGGAGCTAAGACCTCATGCATAATGGTTAAATTTGCTACCACTGAGTGACATCTCCAAGTGGTTTGGAAGTATAATAAGAAAAATCCTGTTGCATGAGACTTGAGGATTTTTTAAAAAGTTAATGTCTAAGATTTATAGCATGTACTACTTTTCTTAAAGTTGAAACAGGGTGTCAAATAGCCCAATTTGGCCTTGAGCTTGCTATGTAACCAATGGTGAACTTAAATGCTTAATCCTCTGGCCTTCTGTTGCCAAGAATTGGGATTATAAGTGTATGGCACCACAGTATGTGTATAGATGTGTTAATATATCCCATGAGTATATTCTTGCACCCCTGTTCATTCATTGGATGTGGATCATTGGCCTCAATATGATCTCTAATAACTTCTAATGATTTTAATATAAAGAGGAGCTAGGAACAAAACTCAGTGCCATAGTATTGAAAAGACTGAGCTGGGAAAGAAACATTGGTACCTATATAAATAAATACAATATAGTTGGATTGACAGCTGGCCTTAATTCCTGCACTGCCACAGTAATACCAGTTTCTGTATTTAAACTGGACTCTCATTTCATTATAATCACAGATGGAGATATTTTTTAATGGGTACAGATACTATATGTTAAGGAATCCAAAGAAATTTGTAAATACATAATTTTCGTCAAAGTCCTTGTTGTCTGCAGAGTAGGTAGAGAGAGCAAATAGGCTGGTAAAGTATAGGTAATCACAAGGGAGACATTAGAGACCCAGCCAAAATGCTATTCCACAGGAAAGTTTACATAGTTCATTAGAGGAAGATGTTCCATATCTAGTAAGATTTCCAGAAATGAAGATTCTCCAAAATCCCCACAGCTCTTGAGATGGCTGTCAAAAAGCTTAGTATATCGTGCCAAGGCCTCATTGTAATTGAAATTCCATTCCCATGAAAATGTAGAAAAAGAATATAGTAAAAGTGTAGTCATATAATCTCTTTCTTTCTTTCTTTCCTTCCTTCCTTCTTTCTTTCTTTTTAATTAATTTATTCAGATTACAATTAAATTGTTATCCCAACACTTGTATCCTCCCATTCCTCCCTCCCTCCCACGTTTACCCTATTCCCCTCCCCTAGGTCTGTGACTGAAGGGGACCTCCTCCCCCTCTATATGATCATAGGGTATCAAGTCTTTTCTTGGTAGCCTGCTATCCTTCCTCTGAGCACCACCGGGCCTCCCCATCAAGGGGATGTGGTCAAATATGGGGCACCAGAGTTTGTGTGAAAGTCAGTCCCCGCTCTCCACTCAACTGTGGAGAATGTCCTGTCCATTGGCTAGATCTGGGTAGGGGTTCTATGTATTGTCCTTGGTTGGTGCCGTAGTTTGAACAGAACTCCTGGGCCCAGATCTGCCCGTCATAATGTTCTTCTTGTAGGTTTCTTGAACCCTGTGGATCCTTCTGTTTCCTCATTTTCCCATGCTTCTCTCACCTAGAGTCCCAATAGGATGTCCTTCCCTCTGTCCCACTATCCTGGTAAGTGAAGACTTTCATGGGACATGCCCCCAGGCTAGTGTCCAATTATAAGTGCGTATATACCATTTGAGTCTTTCTGCTTCTGGGTTACATCACTCATTATGATTCTTTATAGTTCCATCCATTTGTCCACAAATTTCTGGATTTCCTTGTTACTAATAACTGAGTACAGGAGACAACTTTCTGAGCAGAACACCAACAGCCCAGGCCTTAATGTCAACAATTAATAAATGGGACTTCATGAGGCTGAGAAGCTTCTGTAAGGCAGGAGACACTGTCAAGAGAACAAAGCGACAGCCTACAGACTGGGAAAAGATCTTCACCAACCTTACATCTGACAAAGGTCTAATATCCAAAATATATAAAGAACTCAAGAAATTAAACACCACCAAAGCAAATAACCCAATTAAGAAATGGTGGCATTCAAAGAAAGAATAAAAAGGCTACCAAGATGGGACTTGAGAGCCTATGACCATATAGTAGGGGAGGAGGTCCCCCTCGGTCATAGACCTAGGGGAGGGGAATAGGGTGAAAGCAGGAGGGAGGGAGGAATGGAAGGATACAAGTGATGAGATAACAATTGAATTGTAATCTGAATAAATTAATAAAAATAAAATAAAAGATAAAATTAAAAAAGAGAAATGGGGCTCTGAACTAAACAGAGAATTCTCAACAGAGGAATATTGAATGGCTGAGAAACATTTAAAGAAATGCTCAACGTCTTTAGTCATCTGGGAAATGCAAATCAAAACAACTCTGAGATTCCATCTTACACCCATCAGAATGGCTAAGATCAAAAACTCAAGTGACAGTACATGCTGGTGAGGATATGGAGAAAGAGGAACACTCCTCCATTGCTGGTGGGAATGCAAACTTGGACAACCACTTTGGAAATATATCTGGCACTATCTCAGAAAACTGGGAATAGGGTTTCCTCAAGACCCAGCTATTCCACTCCTTGGAATATACCCAGAAGATGCTCCAGCACACAACAAGGACATATGCTCAACCATGTTCATAGCAGCCTTATTCATAATAGCCAGAACCTGGAAACAGCCTAAGTGTCCCTCAGTAGAAGAATGGATAAACTGTGGTACATTTACACTATGGAATACTACTCAGCTAGTCATATAATCTTAATGTCCCCAAACAATGATTATTTTTCCATGAGCATTATGTCTTTGAATTTTATCTCACTGTTTTTGTTACAAATAACTTGTTTCCCTCCTCTTGACCTGGTCAAAGTTTTTTACAGTCTCCAAAAATAACACCAAGTACCTAATGATGTGACACATTCCTGGTCATTGTGCCCAGCTCTCAAACATTATTGTGTCTTATGGGCCAGTGACTGTATCACTGATATAGGCGTAAGACATGCATTACAAGAGAGCCTAGGACAAAGCTATGGCTGGTACAGAGCTTGCACACTGCCACCGTGGTGGGAGAAGGATGGAGAGAACAGAAGGACAAGATAGGAGTATAACTGTCTTAGAGAGATCAGGGAAACAAAGCACATCCAACACAATGAAGGCAATATACAGCAAGCCAATAGCCAAAGTCAAATTAAATGGAGAAAAACTCAAAGTAATTCCATTAAAATCAGGAACAAGACAAGGCTGCCCACTCTCTCCATATCTCTTCAATATAGTACTTGAAGTTCTATCTAGAACAATAAGACAACTAAAGGGGATCAAGGGGATACAAATCAGAAAGTAAGAAGTCAAACTATTGCTATTTGCAGATGATGACTGTATACATAAGCAACCCCAAATTCCAGCAGAGAACTTACTTCTACAGCCGATAAACACCTTCAGCAAAGTGGCTGCATACAACATTAATTTTTTAAAAAGCAGTAGCCTTCCTGTATACAAATGACAAACAGGTTGAGAAAGAAATCAGGGAAACAACAACCTTCACGATATTCACAAATAATATAAAGTATCTTGGTATAACTCTAACCTGGCAAGAGTAGGAACTGTATGACAAGAATTTCAAGTTTCTAAAGAAAGAAACTGAAGAAGATATCAGAACATGGAAAGATCTCCCATGCTCATGGATTGGTAGGATTAACATAGTAAAAATAGCCATTTTACCAAAAGCAGTCTATAGATTCAATAAAATCCCCATCAAAATAACAACACAATTCTTTACAGACCATGAAAGAACAATTCTAAGCTTCATGTGGGAAAAAAAACCAGAATAGGTAAAACAATCCCACACAATAAAAGAAGTTTTGGAGGTATCTCCATCCCTGACTTCAAGCTATATTACAGAGCAACAGTAATAAAAACTGCATGGTACTGGCATAATAATAGACTGGTGGATCAATGGAATCATATCAAAGACCCAGAAATAAACCTACACACTTAGAGACAGCTGATTTTGACAAAGGAACTAAAACCATACAATGAAAAAAAGTAACATCATCAACAAATGGTACTGGTCTAACTGGATGAATGCAAGTTGATCCATATTTATCACCCTGCACAAAATTCAAATCCAAGTGAATCAAAGACCTCAAGATGACACCAGATACACTTAAACTATTAGAATATAAAATGAGGAAGAGCCTTGAACTCATTGGCACAGGAGACAACGTCCTGAACAGAACAACAACAGCTCAGGCTCTAAGATAAACAATTAGTAAATGGACTGAAAAGCTTCTGTAGACATCAGGGAACTAGAAATCAAAAGGACTCTGAGATTCCATCTTACACCCCTCAGAACGGCTAAGATAAAAAATTCAAGTGAGAGCACATACTGGCGAGGAAGTGGAGAAAGGGACACTCCTCCATTTCTGGTGGGAGTGCAAAATTGTACAACCACTTTAGAAATCAATGTCTGTCAACTGAAGAATGGATAAAGAAACTGTGGTAGGTTTATACAATGGAATACTACTCAGCTATTAAAAAAACACATTATGCAATCTGGAGGCAATGAATGAAACTACAAAGGATCATCCAGAATGAGGTAACCCAGACCCAGGAAGACACACATTGTATGTACTTACTTATAAGTGGATTTTAGTCATATAGCACTGGATAAGCATACTGCAATGCACAGACCCAAGGAAGATAAATAACAAGGAGGGTCCAAGGGAAAATGCCTAAATCTCACTCAGATGTGGAAATAGAATAGACAGAGGTAGTGGTTGAAGAGAAGGATCAAGGTAGGAGAGGGAGCACAGAGAGAAATGAGGGAGGAGATCAGAGATGGGGAGAGCTGGGTGCAGGAGGACAAAAGGCTTGCAGAAAAAGAGAAACTGTGGAGTGGGGGCATCTCTGTGACAAGCTGGAGACCTAAGTCAGGGTAAGTTCCTGGGGAATATGAGAGACACACTAGCAGGAACACCAAGTAGCAGGGGCCATAAAGACTGAAGAGGACACCTCCTAACTAGACAAGTATTCTAGTAAAGGGAAAGGAACACTAACCTTCCCACAAAAACTGTGACTCAAAATTCCTGCTGCCTACAAGATGTGCAGGGATAAAGATAGAGCAGGGAGTGAGGGCAGATATAACCAATGCCTAGCCAAACCTGAGACCCAACCCAGGAGAGAACTAACCCTTGACACTATTAATGATACTCTGCTATGCTTGCTGACAGGAGTCAAGCAGAGTTGTCCTCTGAGAGGCTCCACCCACCAGTGCCTCAAAACAGATGCTGAGACTCATAGCCAAACATTGGGTGAGGTGTAGGGAGTCTTGTAGAAAAGTGGGGGCAAGGAGAAAAGGACCTGAAGGTAACAGGAGCTCCACAAGAAGACCAACATAACCAGGGCCTAGAGGAGCCTGCTGAGCCTGAAGCACTAACCAATGACCTTGCATGGACTGGACCTAGGCCCCCTACACAGATATAGCTGATGGGCAATTCTGGTATCATGTGAGTCCTCTAGTGAGAGGCACAGGGGTTTTCTGTGACATGGACTTCCTTGCTGGCATTTCAATTGCTTCCCCTTGGCAGGACTGCCTTGCCAGCTGACAAGAGAAGACATGCTCAATCTTGATCAGACATGGTGAGCTGCCATGGATGGGAAGGGAGGTCCCTTATTCTGATGAATAGGGGAGGGTGATGGGGAGAAGGAGGGAAGGTGGGACTGTGAGGTGAGGACAGATGGGGCCATGACAAGGATGTAAAGTAAAGAAATAAAATTTAAAAATAAAATACTTTCACTTTTGAGATTATAATATAATTATATCATTTTTATATTCTTTTTACTCCATTCAAACCATCCTTTGTTTCCTCAGTGAAAATAACTTTCATTTGCCTGATATAATTGTCATCTCCCAGGCTCCTAAACTTTTATCTGAAACTTTCTCTATACCAGGCTGGCCTTGAACTCAGAGATCTGCTTGCCTCTGTCTCCTGAAATTAAAGGTGGGTTTGTATTCCAGCAAGAGTAGCCATATTACTAGATTAAAATTCCTCATTTACTCTCTTTCTCACTTATGGCCTCTTTTTTTGTTATTTGTGTATGTTTGTGTATCCCTTTTTATTTTTTGAGCTTATAATATAATTACATAATATCAGTCTTCTCCTTTCTCCCTCCAAACTCTCCCATGCATCCCTTTGCTCTCTTTCAAATTTATGCCTGCTATACACACACACACACACACACACACACACACACACACACACACACACACACATCACCTTTTATCTTCCTATTCAGATCTGTCAGGCCTTTCCCACCTTAGGGGTTTTTGCACAAGCAGTTTCTTCATCTTAGAGCACTCCTCTCTCTGCTCTGCTTGCCAAGTCCTTTTTAGTGTTCTGCACCTCACTATCAGACCTGAGCTGCAGAGTACCTTCTACAGGGAGAGTGTGCTTTTTAACTGATTAAGTGGCACTCCTACCACAGGCTGTTGATTCGTCACTTTGCGCTTGTACACTTACTTATGTAAACACTTCCCTAGCTTGTCACTCTTCTCATATCTCAAACACCCACTCAAGAAGTATTTGCTGAGTCCCCACTGTACACTGGGCATTATTTAATGAGGTGTGAGAAACTCTAAACAAATATGCAGGCTGGCCACAGAAAGTGTCACAATGAAAATAACATGTGGATGGAAGCAACAGCGAATTAGAAAGACTGTTTCTCTGGGTAGGACATTGAGAGGGAAGCAACTAACTGAACAACAGTTTGAATGAAGTGAAGGAGCAAGGCATGGGGATGCCTGGAGTGTGGGCTTTATTTGGGGCAATAGGAGGGGTGAAGTGTAGCAGGTGTCTAACCTGTTCAAAACATCCAAGAGATCAATACATTTGGAATACAAGGGAGGGAGAGAGAGAATATGAGGTGATGCTTGAGGTATGAGAGTTTCTCAAAACTCTGAAGATAGAACTACCATATGACCCAGCTAGACCACTTCTGGATATGTACCCGAGGGACCCTAAGTCAGTATACAACAGAGACAACTGCACATCCATCACAATAACCAAGATACAGAATCAGTTCCAGTGTTCATCAGTGCATAACTAGATAAAGAAAATATGGTATGCATACACAATGGAATTCTACAGAGACATAAAGGAAGATTAAATCATGAATAAAATAAAAAGAAAATAAGAAACCTTAGCAAGAAAATAAATGAAACTGGAGATCGTTGTGTTAAGTGAAATAAACCAGATTCAAAATGACAAGTACTGAGCCCCTGGGACACAGCTAGCAGAAGTGGGCTGTGCTCTGTCCCCTGAGCTCCATTGTCAGGCCCACTGCTCTGCCTCCCCATGGAGAAGTCTTCAGGGCCCCAGGAACATTTAGATCCACCTGGGGCACGGCCAGAAGAGGCAAGCACCAGGCTGTTTCCGGGCTTCATTGCCAGGCCTAAGGCTCTGCCTGCCTCCCATGGTAGTCCTACTGACACCAAGAACATCCAGCCAACACCATGGACAACCAGATGGCTAAAGGCCAGCGCAAGAACACAATCAACAAGAGCCAGGGCGATATGTCACAACAGAGCCCCGCTATCCTACTACAACAAGCCCTGGATATGCCAACACAGCCAAAGCACAAGAAATTTAACCTTATAAATGTGATAGAATCCTTTAAAGAGGAAATGAATGAATCCATTAAAGAAATACAGGAAAATTCAATCAAGTACGTGAAGGAAATAAATAAAAGTGCTCAAGAACTGAAAAGGGAAACAGAGGCAAATAAAGAACACACAAACTGGGTGGTATGGGGGCCTGAGGGGTGGGGGAACCAAGGGAAGAGAACAAGAGAAACAGACACAAGCATCACCAACAGATTAAAAGAGACAAGAGACGGAAGAGAAAGTCTCAGGCATAAAAGATAGGACTGTCTTTTAGGTATCTGTCCCAGAAAACTAAAAATTTCCTGACATAAAGCACCCAGGAAATCTGGGACAATATGAAAAGACCAAACCTAACAAGGGATAGATGAAGGAGACGACTTTCAGCCCCAAGTGCCAGAAAATACTTTCAATAAAATCATAGAAAACATCCCCAAGTTAAAGAAAAACATGCCTGTAAATATAAAAGACGCTTACAGAACTCCAAATATATTGGACTAGAAAATAAATTCCTCCTCCCAAATAACATTCAAAACACTAAATATACAGAACAAGGAAAGAACATTAAAAGCCGCAAAGGAAAAAGGCCAAGTAACATACGAAGGCAGACTTATCACAATTATACCTGACTTCTCAACAAAGACTCTAAAAGCTAGAAGGGCCTGGGCATGTAAGAGTCCACAGATGTCAGCCCAGACTAATATAACCCGCAAAACTTTTGACCACACGGAGAAAACAAGAATTTAAACAAACAGTACCTTCCACAAATCCTTGTCTACAGAAGATACTGGGAGGAAAACTCCAACACAAAAATGTTAACTACACCCAAGAAAACATGAGAAATAGTAAAGGAAGGGAAATGCATGCATGTAAACACACACACACACACACACACACACACACACACAATTAAAAATGGGGTATAGTGCTGGGCACAGTGTCACAGGCTTATAATCCTAGGACTCAGGAAGCAGAGGCAGGCAGATCTCTGTGAGTCCCAGGACAGCCTGGTCTACAAAGCAAGTCCAGGACAGCCAAGGCTACACAGAGAAACCCTGTCTCAATAAAACAAAAAATCCAAAAATGATGATGATGATGATCATGAAGAGAAGGAGGAGGAGGAGAGGGTATAGAGCTAAACAGAATTCTCAACAGAGGAGTCTCTAATAGCCGAGAAGCAGTTTAAGAAATGTTCAGCATCCTTAGTCATCATTGAAATGCACTTCAAAAGGACTCTGACATTGCACATTGCATCAGTCAGAATGCCTAAGATAAAAAACTCAGGTAACAGCACATGCTGGCGAAGATGTGGAGAATGGGTAACACTCCTCCATGCTGGTGGGAGTGCAAACTTGTACAACCACTTTGGAAATCAATCTGGCACTCTCTCAGAAAATTGAGACTAGGGCTAACTCAAGACCTAGCTATACCTCTCCTGGAAATATACCCAAAAAAATGGTCCACCATTTCATACGGATGCTTCCTCAGCTATGCTCGTAGCAGCCTTATTTGTAATAGCCAGAATCTGGAAAATACTTAGATGTCCCTCAACCAAAGAATAGTGGTACATTCACACAATGGAATACGAGTCAGCTATCAAAAACAAGGAAATCTTGAAAATTTCAGGCAAATGGATGGAACTAGAAAAGATCATCCTGAGTGAGATAACCCAGACACTCATTTATAAGAAATTTTTGCCATATAGTACTGGATAAATACACTAAAATTCACAGACCCAAAGAAGCTAAGTAACAAGAAGGATCCAAGGGAGGATGCTTAAATCTCACTCAGAAAGGAAAATAGCATAGACAGAGGCAGTGGTTGAAGAGAGGGAACAAGGTGGGAGAGGAAACACAGAGAGATATGAGGGGGGACATCAGACCTGAGAAGAGTGTACTAGGGGGAGGACAAAAGGCCTGTAGATAAACGAGAAACTATGGGCATCTCTGTGAAAAATTGAAGACCTAAATCAGGATAGGCTCCTGGGAATATATGAGGGGGACTCTAGCAGAGACTCCTAGTAACAGGGGCCATACAGACTGAAGAGGACTCACCCTAACTAAACAAGTCTCCTAGTCTCTCTCTCTCTCTCTCTCTCTCTCTCTCTCTCTCTCTCTCTCTCTCTCTCTCTCTCTCGCCTCTCTCTCCCCTCCTCCTCTCTCCTCGGCTCCTCGCTCTCCCTCTCTCTCTCTGCCTCTCTCTCTCTCTCTCGCTCCTCTCTCTCTCTCTCCCTCTCTCCTCTCTCTCTTCTCTCTTCTCTCTCTCTCCTCTCTCTCTCTATCCTCTCTCTGTCTGCTCTCTGTCTCTCGGTCTCTCTCTCTCGTCTCTGTCTCTATCTCTGTCTCTCTCGTCTCTCTCTCTCTCTCTCTCGTCTCTCTCTCTCTCTCTCTCTCTCCGCTCTCCTCTCTCTCTCTCTCTCTCTCTCTCACACACACACACACACACACACACACACAGAAACACACGCCACCATCATTATAATAACAGGAATGAAGAATCACTGGTAATTACTATCTCTCAACATTAATGGACTCAATTTCCCAATAAAGAGACACAGACTAACAGAATGGATGTGGAAACACGACCCATCATTCTACTGTGTACAAGAAACACACCTCAGCAACAGAGATAAACATTACTTCAGAGTATAGGGCTGGAAAACATTTTGAAGCAAACGAACCCAAGAAGCAAGCTGGAGTAGCAAGAAGTCAAAGTATTGCTATTTGAAGATGATGTGTAATAGTATACATAAATGACCCCCAAGTTTCTGCTAGAGAACCCCGACAGTTGACAAACATCTTCGGGAGGTGGCAGGATACAAACTTAACTGAAACAAAAACAAAAACAAAACAAAACAAAAACCCCAAACAAACCAAAAAAAAAAAAAAATTGGCAAAAGGGTTAAGAAAGAAATTAGGGAAACAACACCCTTCACAATAGCCACAAATAGAATAAAATATCTTGGTGCAGCTCTATCCAAGGAACTGAAAGACCTTATGACAAGAATGTCATGCTCATGGATCAGTAGGAGTAAACATAGTAAAAATCACCATCTTACCAAAGCAATCCACAGAGTCAATGCAATTCCCATCAAAATCCCAACAGAATTCCTTACAGACCTTGAAAGAACAATTCTCAGCTTTATATGGAAAAACAAAAAACCCAAGATAGCTTAAACAATTCTGTGCAATAAAATATCTTCTTTAGGAATTTCCTTCTCTGATCTCAAGCTGTACTACAGAGCAATAGTAATAAAAAACCACATGGTATTAGCATAAAACGGACAGGTTGATCAAGGGAATTGAATCAAAGACCTAGAAATAAAGCCACACACCTATGCACACTTGATTTTTGACAAAGAAGTCAAAATCACACAATGGAAAAGAGAAAGCATTTTCAACAAATTGTGCTGGTCCAACTGGATGTCTACACGTAGAAGAATGCAAAGAGATCCATGTTTATGACCCTGCAAAGAACTAAAGTCCAAGTGGATCAAAGACCATAACATAAAGCCAGATACACTGAACTTAATTGAAGAGAAACTCGGGAAGAGCTTTGAACTCAGTGGTACAGGAAACAACTTCTTGAACAGAACACCAACAGCTCACACACTAAGATCAACAATTAATGAATGTTGCCTCATGAAACTGAAAATCTTCTGTAAGGCAAAGGACCTTCTCAAAATATAAAATGGCAGCCTACCAAGTAGGAAAAGATCATCATCAACTCTACATCTGATAGAAGGCTAATATTCAAAATATATAAAGAAATCAAGAAATTAAACACCAAAAAAAAAAAAAAAAAACCAATTAAAAATGGGGTATAGTAGACAGAATCAACATCCAGGTGGATTAAAACCCTCAACTTAAAACCAGACACACTAAATCTAATAGAAGAGAAAGTGGGGAAAAGCCTTGAACTCATGTTCACAAGAGCTAAGTTCAAGAGAACTCCAGCAGCTCAGCTGTAAGATAAACAATTAGTAAATGGGACTTCATGAAATTGAAATGTCTCTGCAAGGCAAAGGACACTGTCAACAGGATCTTCACCAACCCTATATTTGACATAAGCCTAATATCCAAAATATACAAAGAATTCAAGAAATTAAATGTCAAAAAAGAACCCAAATAATCCAATTAAAAATGTGATATAGTGCTGGGCACAGTGGCACAGGCTTATAATCCAAGCACTCAGGGAGGCAAAGGCAGGCATATCTTTGTGAGTTTGAGGCCATCCTGGTTTTTAAAGTCAGTCCAGTATATCCAAGGCTACACAGAGAAACCCTTTCTTGAAACACCAAAAAAAAAAAATTAAAAAGGAGAAGAACAAGAAGGAGGAGGAGGAGGAGGAGGAGGAGGAGGAGGAGGAGGAAGAGGAGGAGGAGGTGGAGGTATAGAGCTAAACAGAGAATTCTCAACAGAAGAATCTCTAAAGGCCTAGAAGAAATGCTCAACGTCTTTAGTCATCAGAGAAATGCAAATCAAAACTACTCTGAGATTCTATCTTATACCCCTCAGAATGCTAAGATTAAAAACTCAAGTGACAGCACATGCTGAAGTGGATGTGGAGCAAGAGGAACACTCCTCCATTGCTGGTAGGAGTGAAACCTTGTACAACCACTTTGGAAATCAATCTGATGCTTTCACAGAAAACTGGGAACAGTGATACCTCAAGGCTATACAACTGGCAGTATACCAAAAAGATGCTCCATCATACAACAAGGACACTTGTTCAACTATGTTCATAGCAGCTTTACTTGTAATAGACAGAAACTGGAAATGACCTAGATGTTCCTCAATAGAGGAATGGATAAAAAAAATGTGGTACATTCATAAAATGGAATACTATTCAGCTATTAAAACAAAGACATTATGCAATCTGCAGGCAAATGGTTGCAACTAGAAAAGTTCATCCTGAGTGAGGTAGCCCAGACCCAGAAAGACATGCATGTACTCACTTATAAGTGGACATTAGCCATAAAGTACAGGATAACACACCAAAGAAGCTAAGTTGCAAGGAGGGTCCCAGGGAAGTTGCTTGAATCTCCCTCATAAACAGAAATAAAATAGACATCTGAAGCGGATGTAGGGAGAGAACTGGGTGGAGGGTAGGGAGGGGAATGGGGTGGGGATCTGATGTGGTGAGAACAAGGAGGGGAGAGGACTAGGAGAGAGAATGGAAATTCTTGGGAGTTGGGAGGCTCCCAGGAGTCTGTGGGAGTGACCCTAGCTATGATTCCTAGCCCCTGGAGAGATACAGAGTCTTAATTGACCACCTCTTCTAGCCAGGTGGGACTTCCAGTGGAGGGAAGGGGATACCAACCCACACATAAAACTTTGACCCCAAATTTGTCTTGCCTATGAGAAGTGTAGGGATAAAGAGATTGAAAGAATGACCAACCAATGACTGGCCCAACTTGAGACCCACGCAATAGGAGAGGGCTAAAACCTGACATTATTAATGATATTCTGCTATCCTTGCAGACAGGAGCCTAGCATAACTTCCAGCAGCCAATGGAAACAGGTGCAGAGACCTACAGCCAAACAATTGTCTGAGCACAGGAAATTCTGTAGAAGAGTGGGAGGAAGGAGTGAGGGAGCCAGAGGGGTTAAGAACTCCACAAGAAGACCTACAGAGTAAACTAACCTGGGCCCATGGGGGCTCACAGAGACTAAACCACCAACCAAAGAACATGCATGGGCTGGACCTAGACCACCTACACAGATGTAGCAGATGTGTAGCTTGGTCATCATGTGGGTTCCCTAAGAATGGGAGCAGGGGCTATCTCTGACTCTGCTGCCTGCCTTTGGATCCCTTTCCCATAGCTAGCCTGCCTTGTCTGGCCTCAGTGTGAGAGGATGTGTTTAGTCCTGCTGTGACTTGAGGTGCCAGGGTGGGTTTGTTCCTCTTAAGGGCCTCCCCTTCTCTGAGAAGAAGGAGAAGGCATGGGGAGAGGGGTATGAGCATGGGACTGGGAGGAGGGGAACTGTGATCAGGTTGTAAAATGATTAAATAAATAAATTAATGAAAAGAAAAAGGAGAAATGTTACATATTTTCTCTTATATACAGAACCAAGATTTAAAATTATATATGCATGTGAATATGTATGTCTATAAATATGTGTGTTTTTCTCTTTTTGTTGTGTGTATGTGTGTATAAATATGTGTTTAATTCTATGGTGCGTGTAGGTCTTTGTATGTATAAATATATGTGCTTCTGTAGTGTGTGTGTATGAGAGAGAGAGAGAGAGAGAGAGAGAGAGAGAGAGAGAGAGAGAGGGAGAATATCATTAGAGGGAGGGAAGGAACTGCCTTTAAGGGAGGTGGGAAATAAGGAGTGTCATAGAACGTGTTGTATGAAAGCAGAGGGGTTAGTATCTCAGGGACGGAAGGGAACCATCTAGAAGGGGACACCAGGTATGAGGAAGGACAGTTTGGGATGGAGACAAATGGCAACAAAACGTAAAGACAATTATGACCATGTGAGAACAAAATGTGTTACTTTATATACTAGCCAAAACTCAGTAAAAAATATAAAAAAAGAAAAAAGAAAAGAAAAAGGTGAGAACCGAGATCATGGCAGAGTCTGGCTGTTGCAAGAGAAATTGGTACAAACTTTTAAACAGGAATTCTTGGATTTTTTTGTATGTTCTGAAATGATCATCATGGTTGTCTTGGCACACACACATGTGTACGTGTATGTAATGGTTTTATATATATATTACATATATACATGTATACATATATAAACATATATATACATACATACACACACACACACACACATATATATATATATATATATATATATATATATATATATATATATATATATAACATACTGAGAGATAGCAGACACTTTAGGAAATAGGGCCTAGTGGAAAGAAGTTGAATCACTGGAGGTGTGCCTGGAAGAAAATGTTGGTATCTATCACTTGCTTTATATTTACTTCTTGATCACCACGGGGTCAGAAGCTTCCTTTGACATGTATCCCCTATCTATGACATTTTTCTCATCTATGACATTTTTCTCTGTCAAACTGAATTCTTAGAACCTTCTAAGTCAAAATAAGTCATTCCTCTAAGCCAGTGGTTCTTTTTTTTTTTTTTTTTTTTTTTTTTTTTTTTTTTTAAGGATTTCTTTATTATGCATACAGCGTTCTGACTACATGTATGCCTGTAGGTCAGAAGAGGGCACCAGATCTCATATAGATGGTTGTGAGCCACCATGAGGTTGCTGGGAATTGAACTCAGGACCTCCGGAGGAGCAGTCAGTGCTCTTAATGGCTGAGCCAGCTCTCCAGCCCAAGCCAGTGGTTCTTAACCTCCTAATGCTGTGACTCTTTAATACAGCTCCTCATGCAGTGGTGACCTCCAACCAGAACACTATTTCTGCTGCTACCTCATAATGTAATTTTGCTGCTGTTATGAATTGTAATTATCTGATATGCAACTCCTGTGAAAGGCTCCTTCAAGCCCCAAAGGAGTTACAACCCCAAAGGTTGACACTGTTGCTCTAAGTTGACATGTTGAGGTATTTTGTCACAATCATAAAAAGGTACTTAACACATGGATCAGAGAATGCATCCGAGATGAGGCCGAAAAGGTGTCACTTGCCGAGATAATTAATATCGAAGGCTTTTTAAACAAAGCCAGGAGCTTTTGCCGTAATCTCCTAAGGTATCCTCGTGAGATCTACTGCAGGCGCAGAGAAATCTCCACTCCCCCTGCAGCCGAAGGAGGGCGGTGACTGGACCAGACTCTGAGGAGCCAGGCTTCCCTTTAGTCCCAAGGAGAGAGAGGGAGAGACAAAGTATGTGAAGTCTCAGCTCCTGAGATTTGATGTGATAGCAGTTTAATGGAACACCCACAATGTCTTGGATGTATCTAATTCTGGGCAAAGGATCAGCTTCCGGTTGAGGAGACAACACCTCTACGTGCTGTCAAAAGGAAAAATAGACAAATAGAAAACAGCTATCTCTTTTCCTCATTCCTGCAGGTGCCCAACCAGGTTGACTCGCCGGAGTGCATTTTCTGCATTCTTAATAGATAGCTACCCGGAAACGCCTTGCGCAGTCTCAGCTAGAGGGGCAGAACGGGAGGACGCGCATCTCCAGCTCCTGCATCCACGGTTGCTGAGCTACCCCAAAACCGGGGTATTTTGCTGTCTCCGGTAATTGTCGAGAATTAAGGTAGGAGAAACTGGGGATTTAGGAGTGGGAAAGGTTATGGGAATTCACATGGGAGTGAATTGGAAGTCATGATATACAGTGCTAAGAGATTTAATCTCGTCTTTCGGGGGGCTTTTTTTTCTAATTCGTCATTCGGACAACCATCATCACTGATTCTGCACCCCACCTTAGAAATACTTGAAGTATTTTGCAGGAGTGTGGTAAAAGTGTTCTTACAGTGTCCGTGTGGCGAACCGGAGGTTAGACTTCTGCCTTCGGATTCCGTCTTCTGAGATGTTCTGCAGTAGTTTGCATAGTATTTCAGGGTCTGCTTGGAGCACTCCGGGTCTTTATTTTTGTCCCTGACATCTCCTTAGTGTTAATTGTAAGCATTCTTGTAAATAATTTACACAAAGCTCATTGGCCGATGAGGCACTCCGGTTTTTCCTAGGGATGCAGTGAGATTTAGTTCTTGATAGGGATTAAAACACATAACAGTTCTCAGAAATGTGTATCCTTTTAGAATCGATTTACCGATTTCTTTTTCAAAGTCCGGGTTTCACTGCATTGCCCAGGCTTGTCTTAAACTCCTAGGCTCAAGTGGTCCTCTTCCTCCAACCTCCTCAGCGAGGAGCTACATGGATATGCCACAATATTCAGCTTAACCCTCTGTCTGGATTTAAATATTCGTGAAGCGCACTTTCTCCCCAGTGCAGTCAAGTGTAGCCCAGAGAATTTCTTGTAGGTCGGATCCGGAGAAGTAACACGGGCTGAGTGTGTGTGCCTGTGCGTGGAGTGGGGGGGGGGGGATGGGGGAGGGGCAAGGGTAGAACTCGTGGTCGATTCAAGGTCTCTACTCCCCTACTGGATGAGCTCTCCAAAGTGACCTGGGAGAAAACAATGCCAATGGGAGAACCTATACCTTTTCCCTGCTATGGCTCGCTTGCCATGTCCTCTCTTAGTCTATACCCAATGAAACTGGAAATGTGCTTGTGTCCACGCTTTCCCAAGACTCCCGCTAGAGCTTTTGTTGTGGCTCCAGGGGAAATTAGCAGAGAGATTGCAAACTGTGTGGAGCCAGAGCCAGGCGGGGAGTTGGCTGGCGACGCTGAGCCTGAGCCTGAGGACTGTTGTGCAAAACAACAAACAGCACCTGATACATCAGGCAGGTGTAGCCTTCCCGAGCCGCCTCAGAGGAGCCAACTGGACTGGAGGCTTTCCTTGCACTCCCTGAGGGAATGTATCTGGCAGCTTAGTATCCTGGCTCAGGGCTCTGTGAGGATTAGAGATTAGTCCCATTCCCACATTTTCTAGATGGGGAGATTGAGGCTAAAAGAGGGAGAGAGAGAGAGAGACTTTCCCATCCATCAGGTAGATAAATAAGGAAGAATTGGAAGCAGATGGAAGCTGGCGTCCAAAAGATCTGAATCTGAATGACAGTTTGCCACCAGCTAGCTTTATGTCACAGTGCTTCGACGCCTATACTTCTAGCTCTCAGGACCAACCTTGGATACATAGAAAGACCTTCCTGCATTGGGGTGGGGGTGGGGGGATATATGCGACATTGCTAACAGTGGCAAAGGCTCCTCCTTGCCCCTTCCTCTTCAGTCTCCATGTCACAAACATCCACTATCCTGGCTTCTAGCACCATCGCTTATTTGTACTTGTTTTATATACGTGAAAACAGAACGTGGGATCTTTTTTTCTTTGACCCTTTCACCCAATATAAAGAGATTGACCTGTGTTGTGTGTAGTGGAAGTTTGTTCTAATTTATTTTTGAGTAATACTCCATGGTATGAATACACCACAGAAAATATATTTTCCTGGTAATAGACTATTTAAGCAATTTCATTTGGGGGCCTATGATGGACACAATTGGCACGAGTGCTTACATAGAAATATTTGTGTGTACGTGGCTTAGGTAGAATGATTCCGGAAAGGAGAGTCATTTAGAAAGAGCCCCCGAAGCTGAGTGTGGTGGCACACTCCTTTAATCTCAGCACTCAGGAGGCAGAGACTGGTTAGAATCGTGAATTCGAGGCCAGCCTGGTAACAAAGTGAGTTCCAGACAAGCCAAGGCTACACAGTGAAACACTGTTTCAAAAAAGAAAAACGAACAAAAAGCAAGTTAGAAAAATCCCCTGCTTGTTGACAGATTCCTTCCTAATGTCCCAAGCATAATCTGACTATAAAAGAACCACAGAAGACTAGATTGAAGAATTCACACTAGTCACATCCTACTGAGAATAATATGACGCCTAGAGGCATTTGTTATCCTCCACCCTAAGGTTATGCACTAGGGCAAACCATAGGCCTTCTGACTCCTAATCTGTGATTTCCTTGTGTTGTCACTTCCACTACTGAAATGGCACTCACCATTTTTTTAATTTATTTTTATTTATTGAGTGCCTATTTGTGCTCAGCCATCAAGAAATGTATAAGAAAGACTCCATGATATATAGAATCTCACAGACTAGATGAAGAGGCAATCTATAAAACTGTAGTCATTTTTTAAAAAATAATCACAAGGTTGTATAGATTAAGTAGCTCATTAGCCAGAGTAGACAGCAAGTCTGGTTGAGTTTAAAGGTAAAGAAGCAATCCCAGGCAGGCTACTTCCCTAGGAAAGGCCCTGGCTCTGGTGCAAATAGAGATTCTTACTTGAAGGAACTCACAAGGTTGGGCGTGCGGCTGTGAATTAACACAGCCCAACTCCCCGGCAATTCAGCAAACAGCTGATGAGCAGTGGTGACTGGAGCACAGTCTTTAGCTTTCCACTAATGTGGCTAGAGTGCAGCATCATAAAAGCGGGTTTCAGAGATCACTTTTTGGTTATGGATATGTGTGTCTGAATGTGTATGTCTCAGAGTTGGTGCAGCTGTAAGATGGAGTGGCTTCTTTGCAGGACAGTCTCATGCAGATTAAGGCATCAGGAGGCCTGGAAGCTCTGATGCGGTTTACTCTCTTGCATGGAAGTGGTCAGACTGGAAAGCTTTGCAGGGGGACAGTATCTAGCCCACCCTGGATTGCTTGACCAAGTTCTCTAAAGCAATCTGCCTGTGGTAGCTCTGGACGAACCTTGCCTTGTGCATCTGAGAGGGACTTATTTCTGTAGAAGGCAAATTGCTCAGTTATTTGGCCTCAGTGCTCTGCCACCTCCCCTTTCCTGGTGCTTTCCTACTCTGGCTGCTTGATAATTGCTTCTTTTGTAAGAGGTGGCCATTATCACTTCATGGCTGAGCTTTGAAAGGCTGTTTCCTGGACCCTGATTATATTAGACCTGCTGTTTTTCAAGAACACTGTGGCTCCTTGTGGGGCCCAGTGAGGACCTGTACTTGTAGGAGCAAACTGTTTTCTTTAAGCGCGAGGGCAACATAGTCAAAGTGCATTATGCACCTGTATGAAAATGTCAATTTAAAAAAGAAAGAAAAGAACACCATTCACCCAAACTGTAACTGATCACTTGGTGAAATAGGACCAGAGACGTTTTTCATTTTGTTGACAGCTATCATTTGCGTCACTCACTGACAATGGAAAACGTGAAGAAGGCTGGTGTCCAAAAGATCAAATGGCGGCAAAAACCAAAGAAGACTGTATGGAGTTCCCGGTGTGTCATTTTCACTTACTTCCAAGGAGACGTTGACACCATGGTGGATGAGCACTTCTCCAAATCTCTGAGAAACCTCAAGAAGCTGCAGGGATCAAGTTCCTCGAGCCACAGTGAAAATGTGGTCCCCAGCAATGGTGAGCATGTTGGAAGGGAGGAGGCTTTCACTCAAAGACCAGTTTTTTGAGGTACTCCAGGTTTTTGAAGATGTGTGTGTCTGGGAAAGGCAAGTCACATTGTCTCCTGAGAAACCACACCATGTCTTTTTTTTTTTTTTGAACACAAAAGTCTTGAATTGTATAATTAACATTTAGACAAACAACATTTATGAATTTGCACACACTAATAACAGACTATATATTTTCATGTGTCCATACAGTATTTATAAAAATGACTGCATTCTAGACAAAGATCAGTTTTAAAATAAAAATTGAAAGCTTTGATTAAACAGGTAAGGGAAGATGCACAGTGCTTAGTTAAGTGAGCTCGCCTATGTCACTGATGCCTTGATTGAGTTAAAGGCTGAGTTTGCTGCTCTGCACACTGCAGACCAGAGCTCGTCAATTCTCTACCGGGAGCAGCTTATCAAGGGTGTTATTACTATTGGCCTGAGGGTGAGAACACTTAAGGAGCCAAGATAAGATAAAGGAAGCGCCATTCTCCTGCCAGCCAGTAGATGGTCTGGCAAGTAAGAGCAGAGCCAGAGGGAGTCCCACCCCTCATCACACCAGGGGTCTCTATTGCTCAAGAGAGCTGTGTCACAGTGTGCAATTAAAATACTTAGGTTTCACCGGAAGCCATGGACATAGAGCAGGGGGCAAGGTATTTATCCCTTTTATAAACCTTAGGCACTTTTGCCTTCATGGGTCCCTTCCTCCTTAAAAAAAAATTGCAATTTATAATTGCATTTGTATACAGATGAATTTGACCCAGACTAGATTCATTTTTTTCTTCATATGTGGAGTATCAGTTTCATAATCTTTTGATTTGAAAATATAAAATTATCTGGGCCTGTAAAAGTCTCCATGGACTCTAGACATCGTGGCCCTTGTGCCTGATGGAATTAGACTGTGTGGCTCCTTTTTACCTTAACATGCGCGAATCGACCAGGGCCTAAATGTTCTCAGGGGCTTACTATTTATATGGCCACACACATGCCTAGTTTCAAAGGAGGATATTCGGGCCTCTAAGTGTGGCAGTTTATGCAAAGTAGAAATGTGAAGGCCCTGTCTATTTGCAAACTCCATCTTCCTGCCTTTATTCATCAGAGTAGGCAAGGCAATTGAGTGTATCTGATGTGCTGCCCTTAGCAGAATTCACCTCTTTTCTAGAAGTTAATTTTCTGGGTAAGTGACAGGATTTTTTTGTCAGTGAATCTTGTGGGTTAGAATAATATGGAAGAACATATGGCAGGCGATACTCAATCTGGTAAGTGCTCTTTTCCAACCACTGACCACGGTGCCTGACTCACCTCACGGCAGTCACTCAGTAAATATTGCTTGGGTGAGTGGAACTGTTATTGGAGTCAGCATAATGATCTAGGCTGGGTATGTTGCAAAGAAAATAGATTTGTGCCAAGGATGCAGTTCAGTTGGTAAAGGACTTGCCTAGTATTCCTGGGGCCTTGGATTTGAGCTTTAGTGCCACATAAACTAGAGGTCAAAGTCATCTTTAGCTGTATTGGGGAGTTCAAGGCCAGCCTATAAGTACAGGAGACCTTATCTTAAAAAAAAAAAAAAGGAAATACTTATTTTGGCACAGGGTTCTGATCCAAGGACCCACCTCTGCTATTGTCTTCTTGTTAACAGAGTCCCAAGCCAGTGCAATGCAGTGCATTGCAAGGGATAATAAATATGTATATTACCTGGATTTTCTCCTTCTTGTCATAAAGCCACCTACAGTTTAATGTTGCAGTAGCAATTTTGACGTCATTCTTCCTAATCATCTCCCAAAGAGCCCTCCCATAGTTATAATAAACTAACTGCATTTTGACCTTCTTAATACTCCACAAGAGAGACTAAGACCAAATGGGATTCAGAGGAGACGCAACACATCTCGAGGTCCATAGATAAGGTCACCGCAGAGAAGGATACTTTGTGATGCATAGCCTTAGATGCAGTCAGCCTGCTGCTTACTCCCTGTGAGTGTGACCTCAGGGCATGTTTCCTCACTGCTAGAATTGCCAATTATTGAACTATAAGAGGATTTTTTTTTTTTTTTTTGAGAAGTCAGTAGGGTAATGGATACCAAGTGACAAGTAGCATGTCCTGCGTTTGGGGAGGGGCAGGGGGGGTATGCCAAAGGCTAGCATGCTGTTTTGAATGACTGTTATGGAAATGGTGGCCTGCATTCAAAACATTCGAGTCAGAGAGCGTCAAGCCTCTCCCATAAGCTTTTATGTTGTATGAGAGCTTTGCTGTGTGGCAGTTCTGGTGTTTTCTGTACACTGTAACCTCACCATATGTGGTTGTAAGGAGCTGCTACCTACTAGAGGAGCTTGGGCGCAGCATTGTTTCTTGAGCAAACCAGCTTCCATAGGCCAAAGAGAGATAGAATGTTTTCTTTTCTTAGATTCATGGACACTGCATTTCCCTCATACCATCTCAGAGACTCCATATATGTTGTCTCATTTGGTTTTGGGCTATGCAAATAGTCCATCAGCTGGCTGAGCAACTGAAGGAAAGACTGTCTCTTTCAAGGCCTTTCTTAGTACGGCTAGGACTCAGGTTTCTCCTAAGCTTGGTTGCCTCAAGGGAGGGCTCCATGAAAGAAGTCCAGGCAGTAGACCTTCTCCTCGGTGGTGCTATATGACACACAGCCAGCTGCAAACATGTTGGGAATGATTATTGACTGCTGCTGAGCATTCTCTTAACCCCTTCAGGCCAGGCCCAGGCAGCTGAACCCCAGCTCAGTCAGGCAGAGAGCAGGCCCCCATTCATAGGCACCCATAGGAAATTTGGCCACATTCTAAAGGCACTCTGTCAAGCCAAAATATGCAAGACCCAAACACAGAAACCTATATGGAAATGCCACCAAATCTCCTAGCTTCTTCCCCCAAGGCAGAGTTATTTTTAATTATATCTGTATAATAAACAATAGCTGTATTTTGGGGGAAAATAGCTGAAGAGATCTTTGAGTTATCTCCTCTTTTAGAGAGCACTGGGGACATCAGAGCCGGTATCTGGAGAAGTTTCAATAGATGTGATGTGTTGAGCCAGGGTGTGGTCCTGGTGCTTGTGGGCCTTGTCCAGTGTTTTCCCAGTTGCCCTCATCCAAGCACAAGTCCCAAGTGCACTCTTAGACATGGTACTACGCTCAAGGACTGCTAGGAGAAGGTGAGAGGTGCTGACCTGAGCCCGCACAGGTCCTCTACAGTCATTTTCAAAGGCTACTATCTGCCACTCTTAGTGGCACAGGAAAGAAAGACCATGGCTCTCCTCTTTTGGAGAGCATCTCTGTGAGATCCAGGCCTGGTGCTTGCTTATGGTCCCTTGAATACTGCCAACAAGGTTCCTTCTTTTCCAGTAAGAGAAAGGGACTTGTGCCCTTGTGTGTCCCTAGCCTCTGTGAGGGATCAGATACCAGACCAGAAGAACTACATTAACTGTATTCCTCAAAACTGGCGACAGTTGAGAGTCTTCAAAGATGAGCAGGCTAACTACAGAGCACATACCTGCAATCCCAGGACTTGGGAGTCTGAGGGAGGATGACTGCGAGTTTGAGGCCAGTGGAGGCTCTGTGAGGGAGAATTCATTCGTTTGTTTGTTTTTAAGGTTAAGCAAACCAAATCTATGGTGCTTACCTTTAGGGGTGAGAGCAGTAGCTGGTGAGAGAGCCAGAAGAAAGGCAATCAATCCATTATATATTTGTCTTCACAGCTGTGAGTCCTGTTTGGGGTATCTATAAGTCAAGTCATCTTTTTTATGTATTTGGATTTAAAAATTACTTAGCTGGATATAGTGAGGTTTGCCTGTACTCTCAGCTACTCAGGAAGCTGAGGCAGGAGAATTGTTTGAGACTAGTTCAGGGCCAGTCTGGGAAGAATATTGAGACTATCTAGAAGAAAAAAAAAAAACAGATTTTTTTTTACCTTGAAAATAATATGTTCATTTTGAAAATTTAGAAAACACAAAGGCACACACCTCAAATTTTACACAGAGCTGTTCTGCACATAATAGGTTGTAATTTACTTTTATTCAGTAAACAGAATGATACATCTTTATGCCATTGTTACAATTCTATGACATTATTTTATAGTTAAAGAGCACCATACTTTAGATAGACCACATGTATTGATAGTGTAACATCTGGATTATTGCTAACTATCCAGTATAGTATTAACATCACTTTAAGCATCCGTGCAGCTGAATTTTTGCTTATATCTTTGATTGTATCTTTAACTGTTGGTGATGGAATGATCTGGCCTATAGTTTGGCTACACATTGAATGTACTCTTAATAAAGTTTCAGTTAAAGAGGTGGGCCGCTCCTCTCAGAAGCGATTAAAGGAGTTCTCCAGAGACTCTCTTCATTATTAATTCTCAAGACAGTGACTTGTTATAAAAGAGTGAGCCTGACATCTGAAGTGCTCCCTGTCCCTTCATGCGATCAGTTGTGTACACACTTCTAAAATGAGGCCACTCACTAGGGTGTCACTGCTGGCGTTTGAGTAATCTTTCTGCTCCCCAAACTATAAGCTAAATAAACTTGTTCCTTTGCGGAGTACCCTGCCACAGGCATCTCGTCACAGCAAACAGAGTAAATTGTCATGTCAAGAGGTTACACAAATAGCAGAGGGTGTGTGTGTGTGTGTGTGTGTGTGTGTGTGTGTGTGTGTGTGTGTATACAAAAAAATTGCCCACCAGAGATGCTATGCCAATCTGTCATTCCGCCAGCTTCAGTAATATATGAAAGTGCCACATTCCCTGCTCACATTAAAATAAAAAGGTTCAGGGAGGAGGTGTATGTGGTGTGTGTGAGCATGTGTGTATACATGCATAAATTTGTGAGTATATATATATGTATGTATATATGTATATATATATATATATATATATACATACACTTGAGCTCTAATGTTTGTGACTGAATATATCTGTGTGCATTCATTGGAATATGTAGCCAGAACTTGCTGTGTCCTAAGCATGGTGAAAAACTCCAGCAATATCATGGTGGAGGGGAGAAATAAGATGATACCATGCACAAAGAAAAAAAAGATGATACCATGCACACTGGGCAGTGGGAAAGAACATTAATGAGTAAATGAATGAATAAATTATATAACTACTTCTTTGAAGGAACTGAGAAAGATGCAACCATAGAAAATAACAGGATAAACTCTATAGATTGAAGTGTCATATTTCTGAGAGGATGATGTTAGAATTTGCGTGTCTAGAAACTAGTTCGGAATAGGAGGTCTGAGCTTACATCCAAGTATGGATGCAGGCTCATTCCCTGATGTGGACACAAACTTTATGGTAAAAGAAAGGCCTTCTAGAAGGTTATTGTGTTGCCAAAATTGTGCTTGAGAGGGAGTAATGGTGTCTCTTGGTGTTCTTGGGAGGAGTAAGAAGTGATTACCACTTTAATGTCAATAGTACGAAGTGGAAAGTAGCATTTTCTGACTTTCTGCACACCCCTGATCTTAGGACCAACCAGCCACAGGAATTCTAGACTCATGAGGGAGACTAAGAGACAGGGTCGAGATGGCTTACAGTTGCAGTATATGAAGTAGAAGCCATCTGTATTCTCACTAAAAGAAAAATCCCCAAATCCAAGTGTTCAAATGCTCTCCACCCATTGATGTTTTGTATTTAAGAAAGCAGAATTTGGACTCTTTTGTACATATACCCAGAAGGAATTAAGAGGAGGTACTTGGGTAAGACGGTCACTGCAGCAGCAACCTTGAGACAGTTGAATGTATGGTGCTGCCCTGTGCCCACAGATGGACATTGCTGCAGGCATAGTTACCCAAGAAACATGAGAAAAGGTAACCAAGCCATTGTACACCCACAGATGTCCAAGCCTGGCCTAGAAGAATGGGTCTCTCGGGTCACTCAGCAATTATTGGGGTGCTATGACATCAGGGTTGAAATCTCATGTTGACCCCCACATTCTCCCATCCAGACTGTATTGTGCTGCATCCAGTGACTATATGGGACTTTAGACACTGGAACAGTACCTAACTATTGTTAATTGGAACAGAAACCATTAAGAGACATAGTCAACACCCTCTGTGGCCTTGTCTTCCACAGCTCAGAAATCCCGTGAACACCTGATGAGGCATACATCTGAGATCGATAAAGCCCGTCCAGATGGAAAGAGCCCAGCTGTCAAAGGTGAGGCTCTGTTTATTGAATTCAGGACATGCAGTACTCCCATTAAATATGAAGCATGGGCAATGTGTTCACTCCCGCATCCTCCCATCCAAACTGTACTGTTAACTGGAACAGAAACCATTAAGAGAAATATCGAAAACCTTCTGTGGCCTTGTCTTCCACAGCTCAGATATCCAGTGAGCACCCAAGGAATTCATGTGAGATCGGTAAAAGTAGTCCTGGTGGAAACATCCCAGTTGTCAGAGGTGAGTCTAAGTGTATAGCTTGCGCTCAGGACATGCAGTACTCCCGTTAAATATAAAGCTCGGACACTGTGTTCACTCCTGCACTCTCCCATCCAATCTGTGCTGTGCTGTACCCAGTGACTCCATGGCACTTTACACCCTGGGATGCTACCCAACTACTGTTAACTGGAATAGAAACAGTTAAGAGAAATAGTCAACACCCCCTGTTCTGTGGCCTTGTCTTCCACAGCTCAGAAATCCCATGAGCACCTGACCCATATGTATGAGATCAGTAAAGCCACTCCAGATGGAAACAGCCCGGTTGTGAGAGGTGAGGCTACATTTATAACTTGTGCTCAGGACATGCAGTACTCCCGTTAAATATGAAGCATGGGCAATGTGTTCACTCCCGCATCCTCCCATCCAAACTCTGCTGTGATGCACCCAGGAACTCCATGGGACTTTAGACATTGGTACGCTACCTAACTACTGTTAACTGGAACAGAAACTGTTAAGAGAAATAGTCAACACCCTCTGTGGCCTTGTCTTCCACAGCTCAGATATCCAGTGAGCACCTGACCCATACCTATGAGATTGATAAAGCCAGTCCAGATGGAAGCAGCACGGTTGTCAGAGGTGAGGTTACATGTATAACTTGCGCTCAGGATATGCAGTACTCCCATTAAATATAAAGCTTGGACACTGTGTTCACTCTTGCATTCACCCATCCAAACTGTGCTGTGATGCACCCAGTGACTGCATGGGACTTTACACCCTGGAACACTACCTAACTACTGTTAACTGGAACCAAAACCATTAAGAGAAAATGAAAACCCTCTGTGGCCTTGTCTTCCACAGCTCAGATATCCAGTGAGCACCTGACCCATACCTATGAGATTGGTAAAGCCACTCCAGGTGGAAACAACACGGTTGTCAGAGGTGAGGCTCTGTTTATAATTTGTGCTCAGGACATGCAGTACTACCATTAAATATAAAGCTCGGACACTGTGTTCACTCCTGCACTCTCCCACCCAAACTGTGCTGTGATACACCCAGTGACTCCATGGGACCTTACACCCTGGAACACTACCTAACTACTGTTAACTGGAACCGAAACCATTATGAGAAATATTGAAAACCCTCTGTGGCCTTGTCTTCCACAGCTCAGATATCCAGTGAGCACCTGACCCATACCTATGAGATTGGTAAAGCCACTTCAGGTGGAAACAACACGGTTGTCAGAGGTGAGGCTCTGTTTATAATTTGTGCTCAGGACATGCAGTACTCCCATTAAATATGAAGCATGGGCAATGTGTTCACTCCCGCATTCTCCCATCCAAACTGTGCTATGATACACCCAGTGACTCCATGGGACCTTACACCCTGGAATACTACCTAACTACTGTGAAGTATAATAGAAACTGTTAAGAGAAATATTGAAAACCCTCTGTGGCCTTGTCTTCCACAGCTCAGATATCCAGTGAGCATATGCGGCATAGGTATGAGATTGGTAAAGCCAGCCCGGATGTAAGCAGCCCAGTTGTCAGAGGTGAGGCTCTGTTTATAATTTGTGCTCAGGACATGCAGTACTCTCATTAAATATGAAGCATGGACACTGATTATATGAAATCAGCTTGATCATTCTGTTCCAGGGCACATAGTGCTCTGAGTTGCTAGTGGCTAGGAATATCAACTTTCAAACGTCACATTTACCTCTAGGAATATATCCCGATATATTTCTCTGTCTTTGTTTCATGAGAAGAGCCTACTGTGGCCACTGCTCACTACGCGGGATGTGAGACATTGAACAGAATGCCTGTGCCATATGTGGTCTGGTTTCTTTTAATTTTTTTTTTCCTCTGCGTTACAGGCAAAGCCACAGTAGTGGGTGGGGTTACTCTAGCAACACCACAGTGGCCTCTAAGATGGTTTTACGTTTTATACAAAATCCAGTCAAACTGAATGTTCGGGAGAGCCAAAAGAGGTGCCCACAGAGGGAAATAGGAATCAGTATCTCAGACAGACTCTCCTGGGAGCAAATTCTTTGTCATCCCAGTCATCTTGCCCCTCCCCACCCACATCTTCATTATCTCAGATAGATGAGAAGCTCCAGGCCTTAAGCAGCATCTGGCAGAAGAACTCTCCCCTTCCTTACCTGAGTAGATGCTGAGAGTGGGGAAAACATCCATTCCTGTTCTGAGCTATGGTGGACCTTTGAGAGCTCAGTCAGCTGCTATCCTTGGTGCTATTCAATCCTATCAGTCAGTCCATGGGAACTTGACAAGTAGAAATGCTGTTCAACTGTTGCCCCCAATCATTCCACTGTTGCAGAATGGGGACCCAGCAACTACTTTCCTACCCAGCATTCATTACTCCTGCGCAGTTTTTCTACTAGCGCAGTATAGTTAGCTACCTTTGTCCAGTCTCTTACCATTTTCATGTCTCAGATTGGGTTTGCTAGAGTCGTATGAAAGACCCTTCAGGTAAGCAGTAATTTCTTTACACAGTTCCGTGGAACCCACCCATTTGCTGCATTTAAAATGTCAGCTATAAAATAGAGCTAAACAATAGCAGCAACTGAACACAAATCAATTATTGAATCCCAGAAGATATAACTGGAAATGTAAACAACTGAGCTGCCAAGAAGTGGAACATTTGTTACTCCAGTTACTGCCATAGGGTAGAATAGTCATTTGAAAGCTAGTGTTTGTATTAGCTATGTGCTGATTTCCTCTCAAATAACTTGAGACCATTAAAGACTATGGCCACTCTTCTGCGTTTATACACGTACTTCTCTCTAACACACAAATAATATGTATATTCATGTATATATAACATATATTATACAGTAGCAGAAATAATAAGTTGCTTTTATTTTGGACATTTGGAGAAAATACTTAACAAAGTGTCTACATCTTTTCCAGATAGCAGCATGGCCTCTAATCAGCGGCATCTCTCTCCTGGGACAAAGCCACAACCAGAAGCATCTCTTGCAAGAGATGCCAACAGCAGCGGCAGCTCAGATAAATGTGGTCCTAAGGCTATGGTTCAGTACCCACGGTCCACGCCCATGGTCCACTCCGCATATCCTCAGGAGCTGTGGCAAGTCTCCTCTCTAGTGAGGCAGGACTGCTTTGGGCCTGTCTACTCTCATGTCTCTCCTGGCAGGCTTGTGGCTCCAGATGTCTACTCTGATTGGATAAATGAGTCTCGTCTACATTTACTGCACCAGGATAGATACGTAAACCGTCCTCTGGAACCTCCCGCCAGGGAGAACTACCACCTCTCAATGATGGCCGCAAACACAGGATTGCTCCTGAACATGCCTCCTGGCTCACACTACTGTAAGGAAATGTTTACAGATACTTGCAAGGTTCCTGTGGTTGACAGTCAGTTGGCATGACATGAGGGACTAATTACTGCCACTATGGACATAGATAAGGCTGCTGCCAAGGGGCATTATTTTATTCAAAACTTCCATATATTTTCACTAGGCCATATTGACACACACAGTTTAATGGCTAAGTAGTACACAGAGACAGCTAGGCAGGCAGAGTTGGCCTGAAATAATATGCCCAGTCTGTTGACTTGGCTTTGTTCTAGACAGAGTGATGGGCTTATGCGTAAAGTCATAGATTCTAATATTTACCACCATTCCACTAAATAATCCATTTGCAAAACAGAGCTCTATGACGTACCTAGGCTCAAACTCTGTTCTCTAAACAAGTTGACAACTTGCAATGACGCCAGACTTCTGGGCAAAAACAAGGGCAATCTACACCAACCATCTGCTCCACACGTTAAAATTCAAAGCACCTGGACAGGCAGCCCCATAGATGACAGCAGATGCATCAGTGTCTGTCTGGCTGTGACTCCCACCTGCATACTGGGTTCTTCCTGCTCTCTTTCCTTTGAGTTTCTGCTCCCTGATCATTTCCTCTCCTCCTGCAGAAGAAACATCCTCCAGGCTTGTTCACATTCTCTTTACTCACTCACCAATCAGTGGCTGTTAGTTTCAGAATACTCATTATAAAACAAGAGTCCTTTCTTAGGTTTTTTTCCTTTTAAAGAAAAGATAGGGAAAAATTGACTGCATTATACTTTCACTGAAATAGCGATACACTCTGCCATAAGATTTGCCTTTCTTGTTGAATGCTTAGTGTGTGTGTGTGTGTGTGTGTGTGTGTGTGTGTGTGTGTGTGTATGCACACACATATGATATACTCCCTCATGAAGCCAAATCCGCATCCGCTAGCATTCTGTACCCTGGGTGAATTATTCTCTTTCACAACATTATAAATTCATATATATCTGTGTTTTCATGTCTGAAGGAAACCACTGGATGTTCTCTTTGCTATTTAATTAAGCATACAGTCCACAGAGGGCCATTTCAGCATATCCCACAACATCTGACACTATTGTCCCACATTGAAAATAAATTTCCCATTAAAATAGGATTCCACTGTTTCCATAGTTTGAATATATATTGAATATATATATGTAATATATATATATAATGCTAGTAGCATGCTTATTAAAATTCTTAAATTTTATGTTCCTATTATCTTTTTCAATAATCTTCTACTGGATTTAGGAGGAAAATGAGACCAACTGTGTTTATATATTTATCTATGCATACAAATAACAGAACTCTGTTTCAATAGTTACTTAGAAAACAGATGGCACAAATCAACGTTTTCCAAACATAACAGCTCTATACAGTTCTGATCCAATTCAGTAAACCTTTAGTGAACATCTATTATAAGTGAGGCACATCAGGGCTGGAGGATGATGCAGGCATTCCCTATGGCCAACATTGTGACACACATTCACAGAGAAATGCTTCTTATGTAAGTCTCCTCTGGAGAAGCACTTCACATTGCCCTACCAATGGTGAAATCATTTGCATTCACTGCTGTCTGGTGGTCCAGAATGCACTGAGCAAGTTACACATCCTTGTGCCTGTGAGATGAGAAGAAGTTCTCAAAGAATGTTTGATGGGAAGAATCTTGTGGGTTTTTGTTTGTTTGTTTGTTTGTTTATAGACTATGATAAGAGGAATTACGTTTTGTGTCTATAAAGTGAGGGACGGGCAATCTGGGATCCGTGGGGTGCTAAGAAGCTTCTAGCCCAGCCTGAGGTTTCATTTCCATTCATGTTTTCTTCTTCTTCTTTTCCAGATAAGCAAATCCGTGGTAATGGAGCTTCCAGTGCCAGTCTTGGTCATGAAAGTAGGTATTCAGATTTTCACAGTCTACCCCTGTGCCTTGGAAACAAACGTGAAGAGTGTGCACTGCAGCAGTCTAATTCTCTAGCAGCTTACAAGAGCCTTGTTTCCACTGTTAGCTTTTCACACATAACACTGGTTTCATCTCAGGTTCAAAGAGTCTGCATATGCACTGTATATATTTTTTGTTTTCAATTTTCTTGAACATGCTCTCATTTTGCTGGAGAAGCAACTGCACTGACTTCTTTCATCTGAGTCCAACGCAGTCAAGGAGACTCAGTAAGATGACTGAATTCATGAGGATTAGCTGTTCCAGGTGGTCAGCTTTCAGCCCTCCCAGGACTGATTCTGCAGTCAGGGAAAATGTGTGAATTTGAAATCAGGAGCTTCAAAATGAGGACAGGTTGGGTAGAAAGGAAAGAATGTCACAGCCAAAGCTCAGGGTTCCAGTTCCCCCTTTGATACTTCTTAATATCAGGAACTTGCTCACAGTTTTTGAACCTCCCTATGCCTTGGTTGCTTCATTTATTCGATGAGCATAAAAAAAATAGAGGCCACCACATAAGGGTTCTGTGGGAATTGAATGACATAATGTATGTGAATACTTAGAATAATATTTAGCTAGAGTTAGCCATAGAAGCAGTATAAAGTAGTATAAATCTGCAGCTTAGTGGTAGATGGCAGGCCTGGGTGCTTGCCTAGCAATAGAGGGAGGCCCTGGAGTTTATCTCTAACATAAAACAGAAACCAAAACAAAGAGCACAGGGCTTTTTAGAAGGCATCTTATTCCCAAAACTTACTCAAAGGATAAAAATAAGGCCCACCAGAGTTAGTGTGAAAGTCAGACCCCACTCTTCACTCAACTGTGGAGAATGTCCTGTCCGTTGGCAAGATCTGGGTAGGGGTTTGAAGTTTACTGCACATATTGTCCTTGGCTGGTGCCATAGTTTGAGCAGGACCCCTGGGGCCAGATCTGCCCGTCATAATGTTCTTGTAGGGTTGTGTGTGTGATTTCATGGTATTTTTAATTACATTAATCAAAGGATACAATTTGCAACAAGATTTGAAGATTAAGTAAAGGTCAAAATTAAGTCAAGATTAAAATGAAATAAATAACATAAATAATTGGTGGAAAATATTTCCCTTATCTTAAATAATTTTCTTTTGCAAATGATATGATAGAGTCATTTATGAAGTGTATCATTTAGATTTAAAGATGAGAAAGGGATACTGAAGCAATTCAAATCAAGGCCATGAATAACCTGAGTCTATAGTGGGCTTTTGTTTCTTGTTTTTTTTCTAAGGTTCCACATATTGCATTTAATCAGGGGAAAGAAGTGGGAAGGAAGTATGATAAGAAATACAACTGAAATTATCTTCCAGTGCTATGATCCTACACTAGAATCTTGGGAAGTACTAATTTTTAATATATCCATTCAACATGAGGAAAGTAAAGCCCAGACAGGCTAAAGAAGTGGCACTGGGGAGCCAGGACTCTAATCTGGGATCTTTTGATTCACCATCACACTTACCCTGTTTTCCAGGAAGCCAGGCTCCAGAGAGATGGCGAGATGTCTACCATTGTTAGCCTCCATGGGAAGAAGACAATTCCTTTATGCGCAGTGTGATCCTGTTTTTCTACCATGGATCCAGAAGTCCTAGAGGCATCGCTGTCCCTTTCTGTCCCCGCTGCTAAGAAATACCAAATGAGGCGCAAGTGTCCCTGCTGTTAAGAAATATCAAATGAGGCGCAAGTCCCCACTCTTTTTAACTTCTGCTCTGCTTTTCCTTAGCAACCCCATGGCAGGGGTTTTTGAACATAAGCAAATTCCCACCTTATAAAATGTAGGAAAGAGCTCTTGTGGCAGAGTGCACAGAAACCTACCTGTTGTTCAGTGTTCTACCTCAGTGTGTCTTCTGCCCCTTTCCTTAGAAGCCATGGGTCCTCAGGTTCCCAAGCAGTGTCCTTTGAACCACTATGGAGCCCATGGCATTTTATAAGGGTGTCCCTGAATGAATTGTGGGACCAAGATCAACCCAAAGTGGTCCAGATGAAACTAGGCTGCAGTCAACCCCATTCCTGCCTCAGAGAAAAGCCAAAGAAAAGATGATGTGCAAAAGGCTCCCCTCTCCTGTAGAGAACGGGTTGCTGACTCCCTCCATCTCCAATGTGTAGACTCTAGAGAGAAGCTGCAAAATCTCCATCTAGTCCTGTTCCATGAAATATTTCGCTTAGAAAATTCAGTTCTTCTGTTCTAGATAGCTCATTCGAAGGGTCATTGTTGGGCAATCTGAGATGGAAATTGAGCAAAGTCCCTTGTTCAAGCATGGGCCTGCTGCTGGAACAGAACTTATTCTAGAAGATTCAGGGCAATTTTTGATTGTACTTCCATGAGTTTCTGTCACCCCTTGCTCTGATGATGAGAATTGTGGTATCTGACACCTAATGGGTGCAGAATTGGGTCTGAGGAGGGGCCTCGCAGCTTCCTCAAGGAGCCTAACTAACTCCCACAAAGCATGTATGTCCATCTTGTAGCTCAGAGCTATCAGTCCTTGGGTGACAGTCACTTTCTTTTAAGGACTGAACTGTTGGGGTCATCCATGAAGATACCCACAGTACCGTTTTTAAGTTGGAGGAACAGGGTGAGGTTTGCTTCATCTCCCCCAGTCCTGTAGACTGCAGCGAGTCTGTATATGACTTGGGTACTTGCCCCATGACAACCCTGGAAGCCCCTGCCATGAATGTTCCCCACCCATGCTATGCCTGCTCTTATGTAACTGCCCAGAAAGTAAAAAAAAATAATAAAACTATACTTTTTTCACAAGATGCTGCTAGTCTGTATTCTCAAGATTTTCTTTTTCTTTTTTCTCCCTTGGGTTGATTTTTGGCATCCACTATCTCATTTAAGCTTCCTAACAAATTCCTGAGACTTGCCCTTGAATAAAAATGCAAGCAGCTGCCAATTTTCCTAATACAATTAAGGGAGGGGGGCTCCTGCTGTCAGGAGACCTTGTGCTCCTCTGACACACACAGGCCAACCTTGTCCAGATCAGCTGCTATTAAGTCTTTGATGTAGACCTCTAGATCTGTCCTGTTTTTCCCACCTGACTTCCAAAGAGTTTACTTCAAAACCCTTTTTTTAAAACTCACTTTGCCAGTTCGCTTTTGCAATTTCAAGATACCCCACCCTACCCCTTCACAGATTACATACCATTCTTTACATGCATAGGAAGGATAGCTGGGCCCCGTGTACTGTGGGTGGCCTCACTTATGCTCTGGTTGATAGTATGGTGGCATGCTCATTGAGTGGGGGTGGGGGACAGGAAGTGGCATTTTCCCACCAGATCTATCAGTCTTGATGCAGTGAGAAATCCCGTTCGCACCTCTCTCTAGCCCGGAACATTTGACAGGAGCCAGGTGGGCCCTGACTCATCAGCTGCCTTGGCCCTCACTCCATAACACACACCCATTTCTGACCTTTACAACTAGAAGAACTGAAGTCACTTCAAGAGGGCTGGGAATTCTCACGTATTTGAGCAATGTCTACCTCTACAAAAGCAAAAACAAAACAAAAGGTAACTAAGACTGTCTTAAACCTTCCAAACAGAAGGCCTCATGAGCCTCCAGCCACATCCAGGATGAAATGTTGATAGACAATCTTCATGAAATCCAGTGGTTGAGATACACACAAAGGACATAAAAGTAGGGGGGGACTGCTTGGGCTGGGTGTGGTGGCAAACACCTTTAATGTTAGCACCTGGGAGGCAGAGGCAGGTAGATTGCTATGAGTTCGAGGCCAGGCTGGTCTACAAAGTGAGTTCAAGATAGCCAAGGCTACACAGAGAAACCCTGTCTCAGAAAACTTGGAGGGGGGTTGCCTGGGAAGGAGGGTTTCAGCAGAAGGAACACGGGGTTGGAGTGTGTGTGTGTGTGTGTGTGTGTGTGTGTGTGTGTGTGTGAGAGAGAGAGAGAGAGAGAGAGAGAGAGAGACAGAGACAGAGACAGAGACAGAGACAGAGACACAGAGGCAGAGAGAGACAGAGACACAGAGACACAGAGACACAGAGAAAGAGACTGAGTGGAGTGGTGGGAGGAGAAACTGGGGTCAGGATGGAATGTATGAGAAAAGAATAAATAAAAATTAAAAAAACATAAGAATCTTCTCAAAAGTAAATTATTCTAACCAGTTTGCATGTGTCACTATTAATCTTTCTTTTTTCTTTTTTCTTTTTTTTTTTTGTTGTTGTTCATTGGTTTTGCTCTGTATTTTTAAGACAGGGTTTCTCTGTGTAGCCTTGGCTTTCCTGGAACTGACTCTGTAGACCAGGCTGGCCTTGAACTCAGAGATCTGCTCATCTCTGCTTCCTGTGTGCTGGTATTAGAGGCCTGTGCCACCATTGCCTGTCTCCATTAATTTTTCAAAATTGAAAGCTTTGGTGATTCTCCGAAGAGAGCAAAAACCAGTCTTGGATATGTATAACTGATTCTTTCTTAAGTCAGTCTCTTTGTGGCTCTCTCCTTTTCTTCTCCCATTCTCCACCCTTCTCTCTTCCTCTCTTTCCCTTTTCTGTGATTACATTTACATTAAAACTTAATCTTGCCAGGTATGGTAACATGTATTTTTAATCCTAGCACTCAGGAGGCAGAGGAAGGTGGCCAGAGCTATATTAAAGAAACAGACAAACAAACAACAACCCACAAATAAATCAACCAACAAACAAAGCCAAACAACTTAGTCTTTTCTGTTTTTGAGACAAGTTCTTTTGTAGCCCAAGCAGAATCAGACTCTCCATATAGCTAAGTGTGGTCTTGAATATTTGATCCACTTGTCTCCACTTTCCAAGTGGTGAAATTACATGCATGAGGCATGACACCCAACTTTAATGCCTATTCATAACAAACTCAAACTTTGTTCAAAAGTCAATAAAAATGTAAGGTTTTCTTAATGTTACTGCCAACTTTTCCTAAGAGTTAGATTCTGATAATTTCTTTCTAGGTAGTTGTGTCATCTTGAATTATTTACTCTCACCCCAACCTCAGGAGTCTTAGTTTCCCCATGTGTAAAATAAGTTGATTTCTAAGGTCATTTCCAGCTTCAAGAGCCTGTATTTTGAAATAAATGTAGCAGTTACAAGATCTATCAACAATTGTTTCCTGAGTCTCAAAGAAAGTGACAAGGTCTGGATGAGTGAGGAACGGAGAAGAGAAAAATGTGGCAGATAGAAAGAGATGCTGCCAGGATAGCATTTTCTGAGTTAGGTGTGGTAGCATTCTCATACCTGTATTTCTAACACTTGTAGGGCAGATACAGACAGATCACTGGGGCTAGCCTGGTCTATGTAGTGACTTCCAGGCCACCCAGGAATAGTGAGACCCTGTCTCAAAAAGGAGGGGAGTGGTGGTTCTAGAAGCTGACACAGGAGGATCACCATGGGTTTGTTGCTATCCTGGGCTACATGGTGAATTAATTCCAGGCCATTCTAGGCTATGAGATGCTGTCTTAAAATTAAAACAAAAATGTAGATATATTTTTTTAAAAATTAGAAACAAAAATTTCCACTCAGTTGCAGAGATTGTAGTCATGTAAGGTCATCCACCTAGTAGAACCTTAAGACCTTCAGCTTTGTTGTTTGACAGCATTCCCTAGACAAGAACTCTACAACTACTGCTGCTTCTATGCAACTGGGGCTTCTCCAATGAGCAACATTCATTCCAAAAGTCCCATTGAGATTGTTGAGATTTTTGTTAGTTGCGCATCATGGTCAAAGGCCCTGTTCAATCCTGCCTCTTTAGCTGTTTTTTTCCCCCATAGGTGTTAACCTGCCAAACCCTCATAAACCTCTCACATTCTTATGTTCTGGATACATAAGAATGTGATACAACTAATACAAATACTTTAAGAGATAACACAGGCAGAAATCCCAAGATTCATTGAACAGATAGTCATTATGTTTGAATTGATGAGGAAACATAGATTAGGCTTGGATTGGTGAGACTGAACAACTCTGTCATTCAAGATGTTGAGTTAAGGTGAATGTCAAAATGGTACCCCAAACTTACCTCCCAGCCACATCTTCAATCACTTGCTTTCCTAGACCATCTTTCAAGTTAGTAAATGATGGTGTACAAAACAAGAGATAGTTCTTCTACAGATTTATGTTATCCACATTAAGATGCCCCTACCAAGTCCCCACTGGAGACAACAGTATCACCAGGGCATTTGCTGAATATACACACCCTTTAGCTCTTCACTAGACCACTGAATCATGGCCTCTAGGGGTAAGAACCACCCTCGCCTTACTCTCATGATAAAAAGTGTATCAGTTTCCTATTGCCACAGTAACAGCCTAACACTAGCCTTGTGCCTTTAAACAATTCAACTGCATTATCAGAATTTTGGAGCTAAGATGCCCTCCTCATTGGGCTAAGATCAGGGCACCTGGAGGGCTGGTTCCTTCTGGAGCCTCCCAGGGAGAATCTGATTTCTTCTTGCCTTTTTCCACTTTCTAGAGCAGTACTTCTCAACCTTCCTAACGTGGCTACTGACCCTTTAATGCAGTTCCTCATGGTGTGATGATATCCCCTCCAACCATAAAAATATTTTCATCTCTGCTTCATAACTATAAGTTTGCTACTGTTATTAATTTTAATGTAAATATCTAATACACAAAATATCCAATATGCAACCCCAAAGGGGTTGTGACTCATAGGCTGAGAACCACCGTTCTAGAGGCTTTGTGCATTTGCTGTCTCTTGGACACCTGCAGCCATCTTCAAAGCCAGCATCATTACATCTATTTGGCTTCTTTTCCTTAACCATACCTCTTCTGACTCTTTTTTGCCTTCCTCTCCAAATCTTAAGGATTCCTGTGATTTGCTCTGGATTCCAAATAGCCCTTACTTAGGTCATCTGAATAACAACCTTAAGCCTATCTCTTCTCTAGCCATTTTAGTCTATAACCATGTATGGGATCGAAGTCTCAGGACACCAGTTCAGTTGGGATGGTTTGTTTGCCTACACTAGCCACATAATTTGGAAACCATTTACGTATATGGTATAATTTTTCTCCCCAGCTTATGTTTGGTCAGCAAATATGGAGGACAAAATTGACAGTTTGCTACTTCCTTTGAAAGAAGTGTTTATTGTTTTTTAAAAAATTAGTTTATTTATTCACTTTACATCCAGGTCATAGCCCCCTCCCTCCTCTCCTCCTAGTCCCACACTCCCTCCCTACTCCCCCATTTCCCCTCCCCTCTTCCTCAGAGATAGGGAGTCCCCCCATATCTTCCCACCCCAGCTCATCAAGTCACATGTGGCCTGGCAAGACATTCTCACCAGGGGGAACTGATCCAGAAGCAGCCAACAGAGTCCATGTCAAAGCCAGCCCCTGCTCCCCTTACGAGAGGATCCACATGGTGACTGAGCTGCTCATAGGCTACATCTGTGTAGGGGGCCTAGATACACTCCGTGCATGGTCCTTGTGCTTCATTCTCCACAAGCCCTTCTGGGCTCTGGTTAATTGTATTCTTAATAATAAAACAAAAATAAACTTGACCAGTGAACAAAAATTTAAATAGACAGGTGTTTAACTCCATTATTTATTATAGAGAAAAAATGAAGCATAACACAAATCCCCAACAGTTGGGAATTTGTTAAACAAATTAGTTCTTTCTGTGCAATAAGTAATGAATAGTCATTAAAGTGATGCTCTAGGTCTATATTAATTCATGAAAATAATATTAACTAATGCACATATGCATAATAAACTCATGGTAAAATCTATATGCATAATTAAAATAGTTATAATTGTTTATCATAGCAGTGCTGGTAATAGCAAAAATCCAGAAGTGACATGAATTTCCTATAAAAAAAAACAACTAAACAACTGGGCAAAGCAAACCATTTATGCAGTTGAAAACTATAGGACATTTAAAATAAATTAGGTAGACTTTTATGCAGACTTGAAAAGATATCTAAAATGAACCATTTATTGACAAAGACAAGCTACAAAAATAGTACATCTATTTACTATCCCCTTTATTCATGGTTTTACAAGAGGTGTGTGTGTGTGTGTGTGTGTGTGTGTGTGTGTGTGTGTGTGTGTGTGTTTGGGCTATTGGAATGTATACTGCTGTACCACTCCAGAGGTGACCATTTACATTCTATCATATGCTGATGTACACGCTTTAGGTTCTTTGAAATCTTGACATTCTCTTGGTACAGCCTTGTCATTTTCAAGTTTATATTTTAAGTTTTGCCATTGACAGAATCCTGCAGTAGACTAGCTCAAATTTTTGGTTCTGAATACTTTTGAGCAACAGTGGTTTCAAGCATGAACAGAACAGCTCTGAGCTTTAGCTAAGTAAAATAAGAATATATCTATTTCCAAGGTACTCATGTTTTTGAGATTAGTGGGAAGGATGTGAAGCCGTTTGTACTGTGGTAGTTAGTTGCTTCGTGAAAACACTAACCTTAGAGGAATGCCTATTGGTGATTTTATGATATAATGTATAGGAAGATGGACAAAATGAGGAACTGTTCAATAGGCCCTGAGTTTCAGTTTTGTAAGGTGAAAATGCTTTAGAGACCTACTGCATAACATTACTGAGCTCTGAATCTCAATATGGTCAAGAAGGTAGATTTTCTATTGCGTTTTTAAAACCTTAATTATTTATATCATATTTATGAGGATTTTGCCTGCATGTATGTAGTGCTCAGTGGGCCCAGAAAAGGATGCTGGAATTAGAGATGGTTGTGAGTGCCATATGGATACTGGGAAATGAACCTCAGTCCTCTACAACAGCAGTCTGCTCTTAAGTATGGAGCCATCTCTCCAGTCCCATCTGTGGCATTTTTAAACTATGTCTTGACATTTTAAAATAATCTTTCTTTATTAAATTTTTTAAATTTATTCATATTACATCTCGATTGTTAGCCCTTCCCCTGTTTCCTCCCATTCTTCCCTCCATCCCATTTCCCCCCTTCTCCCCTCCCCTATGTCTGTGATTGAGGGAGACCTCCTCCCCCTATATATGCTCTTAGAATATCGAGTCTCTTCTTGGTAACTTGCTATCCTTCCTCTGAGTGCCACCAGGTCTCCCCATCCGGGGGACATGGTCAGAAAAGGGGCACCAGAGTTCATGTGAGAGTCAGATCTCACTTTCCACTCAACAGTGGAGAATATCCTGTTCGTCGGCTAGGTCTCGGTAGGGGTTCGAAGCTTACTGCCTATATTCTTCTTGGCTGGTGCCTTAGTTTGAGGAGGACCCCAGGATCCAGATCCGCCTATCATAAAGTTCTTCTTGTAGGTTTCCAGGACCCTGTGGGTCCTACTATTTCCCCATTCTTCCATGCTACTCTTGTCTAAAGTCTCAATCAGATGTCCTCTCCTCTGACCCACTTTCTTGGTAAGTAAAGATTTTCATGGTATGTATCCCTTGGACTAGTGTTTTGATATGAGTGAGTATATACCGTTTGTCTCTTTTTGCTTCTGGGTGAACACATTCATTATGATAATTTCTAGATCAATCCATTTGTCCACAAATTTCAGGAATTCCTCGTTTTTAATAGCTGAGTAGTATTCCATCATGTAAATATACCACAGTTTCTTAGTCCATTCTTCTACTGAGGGACACTTAGGCTGTTTCCATCTTCTGGCTATTATGTATACAGCAGCTATGAACATGGTTGAGCATATGTCCCTGTTATGTGATAGGGCATTTTCTGGGTATATTCCAAGGAGTGGGATGGCTGGGTCTTGAGGAAGCCCTATTCCCATTTTTTTGAGAAAGCACCAGATAGCTTTCCAAAGTGGTTGTACTAGTTTGCATTCCCACCAGCAATGAAGAAGTGTTCCTCTCTCTCCACATCCTCGCCAACATGTGGTGTCATTTGAGTTTTTGATCTTAGCTATTCTGATAGGTGTAAGATGGAATCTCAGTGTCGTTTTGATTTGCATTTCTCTGATGACTAATGAGGATGAGTATTTCTTTAAGTGTTTCTCGGCCATTTGATATTCCTCTGTTGAGAATTCTCTGTTAAGTTCCAAGCCCCATTTTGCAATTGGGTTGTTTGGTTTTGTGGTGTTTAATTTCTTGAATTCTTTATATATTTTGGATATTAAACCTTTGTCAGATGAAGGGTTGGTGAAGATCTTTTCCCATTCTGTAGGCTGTCGCTTTGTTCTCTTGACAGTGTCTCCTGCCTTATAGAAGCATCTCAGCCTCATGAGGTCCCATTTATTAATTGTTGACATTAAGGCCTGGGCTGTTGGTGTACTGTTCAGGAAGTTGTTTCCTGTGCTTATGTGTCCCAGGCTCTTACCCACTTTTTCCTCTAACTGAACTAATGTCTCTGGTTTTAAGTTGAGGTCTTTAATCCACTTGGACTTGAGTTTTGTGCATGGTGATAAATAAGGGTCTTATTGCATTTTTCTACATGTAGACATCCAGTTAGACCAGCACCATTTGTTGAAGATGCTATCCTTTTTCCATTGAATGGATTTGGCTTCTTTGTCAAAAATCAAGTGAGCAAATGTGTGTGGATTCATCTCTGAGTCTTCAATTCGATTCCATTGATCCACCAGTCTATTGCTTTGCCAGTACCATGCTGTTTTAATTACTGTTGCTCTGTAGTACAGCTTGAGATCAGGTATGGAGATTCCTCTGGAGGATCTTTTGTTGTATAGGATTGTTTTTGCTATTCTGGGTTTTTTATTTCTCCATATGAATTTGAGAATTGATCTTTCAATATCTTCAAAATATTTTGTAGGTATTTTGATAGGGATTGCGTTGAATCTGTAAATTGCTTTTGGTAAGATGGCCATTTTTACTATGTTGATTCTCCCGATCCACGAACAAGGTAAATCCCTCTATCTTCTCATGTCATCTTCAATCTCTTTATTCAGAAGTTTGAAGTTTTTTTTTAATAAGTCCTTCACTTGCTTGGTTAGAGTTACTCCTAGATATTTTATATTGTTTGTGGCTATCGTGAAGGGAGTAGTTTTCCTAATTTCTTCCTCTGCCTGTTTGTCATTTGTATACAGGAAAGCTACCGACTTTTTTGAGTTTATTTTGTATCCTGCCAATTTGCTGAAGGTGTTTATCAGCTGTAGAAGTTCTCTGGTGGAATTTTGGGGGTCACTTATATACACTATCATATGATCTGCAAATAGGGATAATTTGACTTCTTCCTTTCCCATTTGGATCCCCTTGATCTCCTTTTGATGTCTTATTGCTCTGGCTAGAACTTCAAGAACTATATTGAAGAGCTATGGGGACAGAGGGCATCCTTGTCTGGTCCCTGATTTTAGAGGGATTTCCTTGAGTATCTCTCCATCTAATTTAATGTTGGCTGTTGGTTTGCTGTATATAGCCTTTATTATGTTTAGATAAGTGCCTTGTATTCCCGATCACTCCAGCACTTTAAACATAAATGGGTGTTGGATTTTGTCAAATGCTTTTTCTCCATCAAAAGAGATGATCATGTGGTTTTTCTCTTTCAGTTTGTTTATATGGTGGATTACATTGATGGATTTCCGTATGTTAAACCATCCCTGCATGCCTGGAATGAAGCCTACCTGGTCATGGTGAATGATGTCTTTGATATGCTGTTGTATTCGCTTTGTGAGAATTTTGTTGAGTATTTTTGCATCAATGTTCATAAGAGAAATTGGTCTGAAATTCTCTTTTTTTGTTGGATCTTTGTGAGGTTTAGGTATCAATGTGACTGTGGCCTCATAGAAGGAATTTGGTAATATTCTGTCCATTTCTATCTTTCGGAATAGCTTGAATAGTATCGGTATTAGTTCCTCTTTGAAGGACTGGTAGAATTCTGCACTGAAAACCATCTGGCCTTGGGCCTTTTTTGGTTGGGAGACTATCAATGGTTGCTTCTATTTCTATAGGCGAAATAGGGCTATTTAATTTGTTTATCTGGTCTTGGTTCAATTTCAGCAAATGGAATCGGTCAAGAAATTTGTCCATTTCCCTTGAATTTTCGAATTTTGTGGCATAAATGCCTTTAAAGTAGGTTCTTACGATTCTTTGTATTTCTTCGGTGTCTGTTGTTATGTCTCCCTTTTCATTTCTGATTTTTGTTAATTTGGATAGTGTTTCTCTGTCTTTTAGTTAGATTGGCTAACGGTTTGTCTATCTTGTTAATTTTCTCAAAGAACCAGCTCTTGGTTTTGTTGATTCTTTGGATTGTTCTCTTTGTTTCTACTTTGTTGATTTCAGCTCTGAGTTTGATTATTTCTAGGCGTCTACTCCTCTTGGGTGTTTCTGCTTCTTTTTTTCCTAGAGCTTCCAGATGTGTTGTTAAGTTGTTTATGTGGGATGATTCCATTTTCTTTTTAAAGGCACTTAATGCTATGAATTTTCCTCTTAGCACAGCTTTCAATGTGTCCCACAAATTTGGGTATGTTGTTCCATCATTTTCATTGAATTTCAGGAAGTCTTTTATTTCTTCCTTTATTTCTTCTGTGACCCATGTGTCATTAAGTAAAAAGTTGTTTAGTTTCCACGTGTTAGAATGCTTTTTGTTATTTCTGTTGCTGTTAAAGTCCAGCCTTAGACCATGGTGATCTGATAAGATACAAGGTATTATTTCAATCTTCTTGTATCTGTTGAGGTTTACTTCATGACCAACTATGTGATCAATTTTAGAGAATGTTCCATGGGGTGCTGAGAAAAAGGCATACTCCTTAGCGTTTGGGTGGAAAGTTCTATAGATATCTGTTAGCTCCATTTGCTTCATTACATTGGTTAATGAGGTTATTTCCCGGCTTAGTTTTTGAATCAAAGACCTATCCTTGAGTGAAAGTGGGGTGTTGAAATCTCCCACTATTAATGTGTGGGTATCGATGAGTGGGGCAAGCTTTGTTAATAGGTCTTTTACAAATGTGGGAGCCCTTGTATTCAGAGCATATATGTTCAAAATCGTGATGTCTTCTTGGTTGACTTTACCTTTGACGAGTACGAAGTATCCATCCTCGTCCCTTTTGATTAATTTTGGCTGAAAGTCTATTTTCTTAAATATTAGAATGGCTACCCCAGCTTGTTTCTTGTGACCATTTGCTTGGAATATTTTCCCCCAACCTTTTACTCTGAGGCAATGTCTGTCCTTGTGGTTGAGATGTGTTTCTTGAATGCTGAAGAATGTTGGGTCATGTTTATGCATCCACTCCGTTAGTCTGTGTCTTTTTATTGGAGAATTGAGACCATTGACGTTGAGAGATATTAATGACCAGCGATTGGTAAGTCCCTTCATTTTTGGTATTTGTAACAGTCAAGATTTTGTGATGTTGTGATTAAAATAATCTTATTACAGAGATCGTGAGGGTTTTGGGCAATGTACAAGACAGAAAGAGAAAGGAAGGATAGAAAGAAAGAGAAGGAGAGAGGGAGGGAGGAAGGGAGAGGCACAAGTGATGAGCATGTTGTCTTTATTCCCATCAGTAGAGCTCATTGCTTGCCTGAACCTTTATAGCCAGATCAGAGCAAGAATCTTCATATTTCAGTCCTGAACTTGCCATCCTCATGACAGGGTGAAGAATCTAATCAGAGAGCTCACAGTAAAAACAAGGAATGAGCAGTGGATCAGTTCCTTGCACCTATGTATGAGACAACCCACATGATCTAAACCTTTAATGATCATCTTAAAAAACTGTTAGCTTCCAACACACTCACAGATATGGCAGCCATATTTGGACACACTATTGCTTGGTACAAAATCTAGACTTCTGGTAATAATTGTTTCATGTTCTCAAGGCTGTGGCCACATGTTTAATTTGAAAGACTTTGAATATGTGTGAAACTGGAAAATTAAACAGGGTGGGATGGCATCTGGAGCAATGTAGCATTAGCATTTTATTTTCTGTTAGTTTACTTCCAGCTTACTAATTACAGAAAAGGCATGATTTCAAACTTTGCCAGTGATTTGGCAGAATTTTTGTGTCCCTGATTCTGGCCATAATGTAATAAATCCACTATAAGTGGTTTAACTACAGCAACATTTAGAGTTATTAAAATTATAGTAGAAAATCTGCATTTAAGATTTAAAGAGTTTGCTATTTCGATAGTATATTATCTTCTCTGAAAAGAATAGTGGTTTAGATTCCAAAAAATTGTGTAGAATTCAAAACCAAACAAAATGTACCTGAAAATTTAAATGTCAAGGTCCTAAATAGAATTAAATCAGAATTTAAAAATAAACACCAAAGCCCTGAAAACAAGCCCTTTTATCTGTAACAATAGCAACAAATTTCTACTAAACAAATCTTTGCCAATAAGATAAAAATAGAAATTACAGCTTTCATGAAAAATAATTATAATGAAACTATTATAGAATTTATTGGATACAGTTAAAGCCATGGCTAGAGGGAAATTCATAGCCCTAATCATCTACAGTAAAAATAAGAAAAGTCAATTCACAAATCAAACTAGAAAGTGCACAAATTAAACAAAAGAGAACACAGGGGGCAGGCATCACAAAGATACAAAGATTGGTGTTTCCTTTGGTCTGATGGGGTGTTGAGTAGTGGCTTAAAGGGGACCTGTGTGAAGGGTTCCTAGGGGATAGCTTAATGTCTGTATAGTGGTTTGGATACAGATCACATCTGTCTTCCTTTTCTGGGAATGTATTGTGACAGGCATTTAGCCCTATGCCCTTTCCTGTATTATATAAAATTTCATTAAGATCTTTTCCAAAGGGCTGGAGATATAACTGAATGATAGAGTACTTGACCAATATATATAAGGTCCTGGGTTCAATAAACTAGCACTCAAAATATATTTTTCCCCAAGTTATACTGTTGTCATTTAACAGTGTCTCACAAAATAGATACTCAGTAAATACTGTTTCTCTCTTAAGGGTACTGTATATTTTACCATTGAACCGGTCATTATTAGGAGGATGTATGTGATAAAAGTCACAGTAGTGATTTAAACATGTCCCATACTTTATACTTTGAAGCTGTGAATCACTGATTTTCAGGTACATGGAACATATCACCTGGGCCAGGCAAAGCTCTGAAGATCAAATGTGCATATGGAGGGTTTCCTTACCAGGGAATATTATCTATTAGAGTGATAACAAAGAGCAAAATGTCTTACATTCACCAAGGGTGACCACCTACCCAGGATTGCCCAGGACTTCCCCTAGTCTTAGCACTGAAAGTCTTGTAACTGAGGAATCCCTTTATTCCTAAGTCAATTAGTATAATCAATCAGCCTGTATCACTTTTCACTACCCCACTGGCTTTCACAATAATCTTATCAAGGAGTTAAGGTTATTGTTTGCATTGTGCTATAGATAGGAGGGTAGCTCTTGGGGGTTAAGTCATAAGTGTAGATCACAAAGGTAGAAGTAGGTGGCATCTTACCTCTATCCTTGGTCAGACTATCTATTAGACAGCATTCTTTCCATTCATACACCTGAAGAGAATAAAACAGTAATTACCTTAGTTACAGGAGACTGAATTGTTGCCAAAATTCAAGACAACTGAAGAAGTCAAATTGAGATTGCTCCCTTGGCCCAGAACTGAAAGCTGAGATTTAGTGCAGCTGTCCTGGAACTGGCTCTATAGACCAGGCTGGCCTTGAACTCACAGAAATTCTCCCTCCTGTGCCTCTGGAATGCTGGGATTAAAGGTGAGTATCTGGTAAGGTTTTTCTTAAAGCTTCTTCCTATAGCTACATCTTGAATGTCTTACCCCAATCCATCACCAAGCCCTATATGCTGAAGGATGGGTTGTCAGCCTGTAGTACTTCTACTGGGAGGTGGTAGAACCATCGGAGGTTGGCTAACCAAGATAAAGTTAAATAGTTAGTTATATGCCCTTAAAGGAGAGATAGGGAATCAATCCCTGTCCCCATCTCTCCTGCCATAAAACAAAGCAGCTTTATTCCAACTTATGCCATTCTGTCTCACTACAGGCCCCAAACAAGAAAGCCAACTGGCCATGAACTAAAACATCTGAAACTGAGCAACATTAATCAGTCCTCGGGCATTCTGTGACAGTTAGTGATGGAAAGGAAACACACATTCAAATATGCTTGAGCTTTCAGACTTCTCCCTAGGAGGTGGGACAAACCCTTAAGGTCTACTAAATTCATTAGCAAAGGGCTAAATTTCTAGAAGACTTGGAGAGTTTCCTCTAAACACTTTGTAAATAATCTACCAAGCAAGGAGGGTCTGTCTCCACCCAGAGTGGAAATTCAGAATCACAGTCACAGCATGGACTAAATATTGCTTTTTTAAGTCACCCACAAAGATCTACCAGGGAGTATTGTTATAGTTCACTGGAGAGTAAGAATCTGATCTCAAAGGTTTGAAAGCTCAGGTTTCTATCACTGGTGCAAAGACCCAGGAGGATGGAACGTTCAAGAAATACCAGGTGAAAGATGAATGTGAGAAAAAGTGAGCAAAGGCTGTAGAGAGAGATGGCTAGAACTCTGTGTGAACTGGTGAAGGAGTGTGGGGAACTGTACCTACGTGGTGTTGTGAGAGAACACTCTGTCTCGGATAAGAAGCACATCATACATAGGATCATGTCCTCAGTATTTCACAAGAAGTACAGGCAGGAGTGTCTTCAGTGCACCACACTGTGGCAGGTTGAGAAAATATCACTACTAGTATACTTGTTCATGCCAATGGCGTTGAGGTGGCTCTCACCTTGGGAAGCTGAAGAATGGCCAGTCTTCAAGATTCCATTAGTGAATTCCATAGTAAATAACCATGAAGGGGTTAAATTCAGGAACAGTGTGCTGCTCTAAACCAACACACCTTGCGACACAGAAGTAACAAAGATCTTCAATGGTGGGTTTAAAAAAAAGATTGATTGATTAATTGATTGATTTTATGTATATGATTGCTCTATCTACATGTACACCTGCAGGCCAGAACATCTTACATTCACCAAGAGTGACCATCTACCCAGGATTGCCCAGGACTTCCCCTGGTCGTAGCACTGAGGAATCCCTTTATTCCTAAGTCAGTTAGTACAATCAGCCTGTATCACTTTTCACTACCCCATTGGCTTTCAAAATAATCTCATCAAGGAGTTAAGGGCATCAGATCACATTCTTGATGGTTGTGAGCCACCATGTGGTTTCTGGGAATTGAACTCAGGACCTCTGGAAGAGCAGGCAGTGCTCTTAACCTCTGAGCCATCTCTCCAGCTCCCCTTCACTCGTGTTTTAACCAGACAGAGATTCAATGACTCAATCATTTAGACTCATTGTTATCTGTTACCTAAGTTAAGGGAGTTGGTAATTCTGAATAAATTGTGCACCTTTCATCCATGTGCTAAACCATCTCTGGCTTTTTATCACACCTAGCTCAATAGCTTAGTTCAGACATTTTCCTTCAATACACAAATGAATAAAAATAGACTCTTGTCACTTGTAGGTTCTTTTGGGAGGCTAGGCCGAGAATCTGGTCACAGAATTTTCTTTAGCCTTCTGGAGACTAGCTGAGGAAGGCTCTGTTCTGGAGAACCAGTCATGAGGAAGGCCTCCTGGGCAGGGAGGGAGCTTTCCGGCCAGATCCCCCAGCTTGAGGGCACACAGGAGAGCTGTGTGCTCAGCCTGGGTTGAGACAATGGGAATCTGAGTCCCTTCCAGCCTGGGGCGGGGGGTGGGGGAAAAGGAGCCAGGTAACTGACTGCACTTGGTGAAAACAAAGACAGTCAAGAGTCGAGTTAATTCACTAAGCTTAATGACAAAAGAAAGAAAAAGACAGGGAGCCCTAGAGAGAGAAACTGGGAGTGTGTCCCAACCCCTCATCCCCTGGGTTTTTAAACCAAGGGCATCTGAATTGCAGGAAACAGGACCAGGACACCTCCCAGAGCTTGTCTCCAGGGCAGCTTTTGATATGTATTTTTTCAAAGAGCCAGCTTCTGACACCTTTTGGCCTAAGGTTTGCTTTGGAAGTGTCCCTGCAAGGAACTAGCCTTTTAATACATTTTGGGGTCTGGTGAGCTGTTATCAGCTGGGGGGGGGGTACACTCACCTATAACCAAGCAAGAAGCTTACCAGGAGGGAGCATCTCCTCTGCCTACAGACAAAGGCCTACAGTCACTGACCACTTGGTAATATGCTTGGCCAACAAAGAGAACAAGCAACCTTTGAAGATCCTTCTAGAATACTGTCCCATCCCTGCCATTTGCTGCTGGATTTGTTGCCATCCTCTAAGCTCTGACAGCCCTCGGGCTTTTCCTGCATCCTTCTGACCTAGGTCCAATGCCAATCATATCCTAACCATCCATCCCAGTTGACTGTCTCTTGCTCTGTCTTCCCTATCAGGTTGTGAATTGGGTTTCTCCTGAGCCTTGCTACACCCCTCAAAAGCCAGTCCTGTTTATCAGTGGCTCTCTGCATAAATTATTAATTCTACTCTAAGTTCCAGAACTTTGAGCTTGAGGCTAAGGAATAGCAGATGTGCAGTCTTCTTCCAGGTCTCCTTTGATCAACTAACTACGTGATTGTAGGCGAGTGAATAGCTCAGCTCCCTGGAAACCAGCCTCCATTAGAGTGGTGAGGACACAGGACAATCAGTCCCTCATACCAAGGCTCCAAGCTAGGCTGAAGGCCACAGGGCATGACGATTACTGCTTCAGAACAAAGATGACAGGTAGAGGCTGAGTTTTCTTGTGGTTAGTATAGGGCCTTGAACATGAAACAGATGACGTCAAAAGGCCCATCTCCAATACATTTTTGACTGACTGAACAATTACCTCATCTCTCTGAGCCATGTTTCTTTATAGGAGTTTGTGTCGAGCCTCTATTATTACCATTAACCATCCTCAAGGTGAACTCGAAATTGTGTGGCTACAATGTTTACAATATTCCAGTAATGGAGGCTCTGATTTACTGAGCACTCTACCTGGACCAGGCTCCAGGATAAGTGCTTCAGATGCATCATCTCATTGAATCCCAACAATAACCCTTTGAAGCAGGAATCAGTGTGCTGCTTTGCAGATAGGAAAATGGCAAATTAGAGTAGTTTCGTAAGTGGTCCAGCCCATGCAGCCGATAAGTTTTAAAGCCAGGATTCAAGCCTATTTTTGTCTGAGTCCAAAGCCCACCCCACCCCCACCCCACTCCACCCCACCCCACCCCGACTCAACTGTGATGGTATAATTAAGAGCTATTCATTGAATCCTGTGAGAGCCAAAAGATCTAGCAAACAAAAAAGTTTGGGCCTTCTCTTGAAAGGCTGTAAGTTCTAGCTGCATTTTGGTGTCAAATGTGAAAAATAATAGGATTGGCCCACCAAATTAGTAGAAGCAAAGAGACCATTTTATCAGCATTCTGAGACCTTCTTCCCATTGGAAGCTAAAATTATGGCCATGTATTCAACCATTTCAATGATTCCTGACCCACAAATATGGAGCTTTTATTTTCCTCTTTAGATATAGAACAGCAAAAGAGTGTGTAGTTGGATAGCTTTCCTTAGGGAACCTTTGGCAAACATTATTTAGTTGTTTTGTCTTGGGTTTTTAAGGTGGAATACCATTTCTCAATCGTCTGAAGTTAGGAATTCTTTCAGAATTCAGTTATCTCTTTGAGTGAACTTAGTTTGGGATGCAGGAAGCGGTACTCATGTTCTACACTGTCTTTCTCAGACCATTTCTGACTTTGCAGACCTCATTGCTCAGTGACTGTTGGGGATGCTCTTGGTGATTCAAACATATCTGCTACCCTAGTTTCATTCCTAAATTTGAGAATTGCTTAGGTGTTAGAGAAGCATCCTTTTATTAAGATAAGCATAATTTTTATTTAAAAATATTTTTATTTATTAATTTACTCAGATTGCATCTCGATTTTGTCCCCTTACTTGTATCTTCCCTTTCTCCTCTCCCTCCCTCTTTCACCCTATCCCCCCCTCCCCTAGGCCTGTGACAGAGGGGACCTCCTCCCCCACCATATGGTCACAGCCTATCAGGTCTCATTTGGGTACTTGGCTTTCCCTTCCTCTGAGTGCCACCAGGTCTCCCCACCAAGGGGAAGTGGTCAAATAGGGGGCATGAGAGTTCATTGGGACAGATGCTGGGACTTGCAATTGGCACTCCAGGTGAGAGAGGTATGGAAGAATAGGGAAATAGAAGGACCCAGTGGGTCTTGAAACCCTACAATAAGACCATCAAGGCTGGTGGATCTGGACCCAGGAGCATACACAAACTACTATATCAACCAAGGACAATACATGCAGTAAACCTTGACTCCCTATTCAGATTTAGCCAATGGACAGTGCTAAGCATGATTTCCATTCCTTTAAAAACAAGTTAATTGTACCTCAGAGGAGACTGTACTAACAGGCTAGGACACAGGCTTGTGCTCTGGAGGCCTCTGCTGCTCTCTGCTGGCCATAAGCCTTTGCTGTATTTGTCAAGAAAGTCACTCAAAGACTTTGAAGTATGCAGTCCTAAGTGGGTTGTTTTTTTCAAACACCTCCCCTCAAGGCTAGGGGATCTATGGAGAAGAGATGGAAGGATTCTAAGAGACAGAGGTGGTGGATGAGTCCAAGGAAATAATGACTTCCAGATACAACGTGACTGATGCACATGCGAATCCACAGAGACTGGCAGGGCACACAAGACCTGCACAAATTCAAGCCAGAAGGGGGTACAGCATTGAGAATGGGTAGCTATCTGCAATTGATACCTTCTGAAAAGGGGGAATCAGTTTTCTCCAATGGCTATGGCAACCACACTCCAGAGGCCCCCTGCTCAGAAGTAGTTGGCCAAAGTAAAGCAAAGTCAAGGGTATTTTTGCAGACCTTTGTTTTGGCTTTTTTTTCTTTTGGTTTTCTTTAAATAGGATTGCTTTGTGTGCCCTTGGCTGTCCCAGGACACGCTTGTGGACCAGGCTGGCTCCAGCTCATAGAGATCCTCCTGCCTCTGCCTCCCCGAGTGCTGGGATTACAGGTGGATGCCACCACCACACCCAGATTCTGTTTTGGCATTTTTGTTTGTTTGTTTCAATTTTTGTGGTTTTGTTGGGGCTTTGTTTTTTTGCTTGCTTTTTTGTGTTTGCTGAGAGAGAGAGAGAGAGAGAGAGAGAGAGAGAGAGAGAGAGAGAGAGCGAGAGGGAGAGAAAACAGGTAGATAGGGTAGATAGGGAGGTGGGTGGATCTGGGAAGAGTTGGGGGAGGAGAAAATCTGCTCAAAATGTATTGTATGAAAGACATTTTTAATAAAGAAAAGAAAGTGGCTCAAAGTGTACAACATTGAAGCTTATTAAGAAAAGGCTTTTAACACAGATGTAAGCATGAGCAACACCAGGGGGGAGAGAGAGAGATATTAGTTAGTAAAGGGCAACAGGAACTGCTTAGAGTGGGAACGGCCTTTTTAAAGGAGTGAGTCACGTCTAAATGTTTTAGCAATAGTTGTGTATTATTTTGGTGGCTTTTGAAGTTATGGTTTCAAAAAGTCTAAATATTAAATAAAAATGTTTGGATATACAAATTTTAATCTAAAGAGCTTTTCTTTTGTAAATGAGATTAGAAGGTGGCTTGAGGTGCATCAGATACATTTATAGGCTGAAGAAGATTTTTTAAAAAGTCACAAATGTGAAAACAATCTTTCCTATATGTCAATCATAAAAAAGACAAGACAAGATCAGGTGTGGTGGCACATGCCTTTAATCCCAGCAATTAGGAGGCAGGCAGATCTGTGTGAACTCAAGGCCAGCTTAATCTACAGAGTGAGTTGCAAGCCAGGCAGAGCTGCATAATAAGACTGTCTCCAGGGAGACAGAGACACAGAGACAGAAGTGGAGATGTGCTGGGACTATAAACATGGTTTTAGTCATGTTTGTAAGACTCTCCTCCTTCTTATACAAAAGGAGTGAGAGGCTTATTTCCCTTCCCGTGTCCCATTAATTACTTTACCTTTCTATGCTGCCTCTATTCCCCCTTCTGAGACTTCAATTCATTAATTTTAAGGGTTCATTGTTAAAGTTCAATTTTCTGAATCCTCCACAGGCCTTAAACTCAGAGAGATCTGCTTGCCTCTGCCTCCCGAGTACTGGGATTACAGGCGTGCACCACCGTGCCCCACCCCGCTAGTCATTTTCAGTCCTTCCCAGTCCACTCTGCTTCTGAATAAAGATTCATTGACATTGAATTCTGGGATAAGACAGATGGAGCCTCTTCTATAGCCTCGTGCTATTGGCACAGCTGTGACCCCGAATCTGGAAGCATGCTCGCTAAAGTACATCTGATAGTGTTTTAGAGTCCCCGTCAACACCAGTTACTATACATGTTCATTGGGAAAGGGATCTGGGTTATTGATTAAGGCAACAGACAAAACCTTAATCTCAGAAATCCAATTATAAAAATCCTCCCCATTAGAAATTACTTAAGGTGCCTGGGTGATCGTCTGCTGTTTCTTCACTAGGAAATGCAGGCTGCTTCAGTCTTCAAAAGCTGAAGGTCTGGCTTGCCCTTTGAGAGCAGAATGCCTTCCCTCACAGAGCCAGCAAAGCCTGGGTTTCTCAGAATCCCACTGAGGGCTCAGGCACATCCTTTCCACAGCTGTAACAAGCATCGGCCTATTTAGCATCATCCTCTTTTGTCTGCCTGTGGGTCCTATGCGGTACTCATTTGCCTGAGGAAACGGACTTGGTTTTGTGCCTATAACCACTTTCACCTAGGCTTTTTGGATCATCCCTATTCTATCCTCATTATTGCAAACCCTAAAAGCTATGTTGAAATACTGAGTTAGGGGTGTCTGGGAACTCTTTTTTGTTGTCTTGGCTGTCCTGGAACTCACTGTGTAGACTAGGACGGCCTCAAACTGAAGAAGATCTACTTGCCTCTCTCCCAAGTACTGAGGTTAAAGACATGTGCTAACACACTCAGTTTGTCACTCCCCACTTTTTGTAGCTTCCTCTGAATGAATGGAGGAGGTTGGTGAAATAATTTCTAGTAAGATTTAGTCTTGGGATTTTTTTTTTCTTTTGTGACAGGGCCTTATTGTGCATCTCTGGCTTATCTGAAACTCACTGTGGGGATTAGTCTCACCTTGAACTCAGAAATTTGCCTGCCTCTGCCTCCTGAATTGCTGGGATTGAAGGTGTGTACCACTACACCCTGCTTGATTATAGGAATTAAAAAAATAACTTTAATTATAATTATTTAACCACACACACACACACACACACACACACACACACATATATATATATAATTTTATTTATTTATTTAGGAATTTGTGTGGGTGGGTGGGTGGGTGTTCTTGAGTGTCTGTATGTACACCATTTGTGTGCAGGAGCTATAGAAGGTCAGAAGACAGCAGATCCCTGGGTTATAGGCCTCTGTGAGCCTCCCCGTGCATGCTGAGAACTGAACCTCAATCCCCCTTAACAACATTAAGTGTCCTTAACTGCTGATTCATCTCTCCAGCCTTAATATACCTAATTTTAAAATAACTTTCACCCTCTGAAAGCCTTTATGACATACTTTAACTGGGTTTGTCCTCGTCTTGTTCTGTTTTGGAATAATCCTTAAGAACAAAATCATCTACCATATAAAATCAATTTTTATTCCAAAAACATTTCCTTTTCTCTTTAACTGTCATGATGGTACCTGCCTACAATCCCCATATCTGGGAGGGGAAGCAAGAGGCTCAACTTCACTCTAAACTACACAGTGAGTTTGAAGCCAGCCTGTGCAATAAGACTCAGTCTCAATACACATAGATGCACGATTTCTTTATCGGTTACATTTTTATGTCTCCTTCTCATAGTTTACAGTTCTCTTTTGCCTTGTTTTTTTTTTTTTTTGTATAAAAGTCTTAAATATAGAAAAATATTGTTCAGGATCAAATAAATTAACAATATTTTAATGAACACACAAGGAGTCATATCTAAATCAGAAAACATGGACATAACATCTTGAATATCTAAGATCTATAAATATAGCCCAAACATGTTTTTATGGCTTTTCCCTTATCAGCAATTTACATCAGCTAATTTGTTTAAGATGTAAGTCATATTGTAACCAGCACTTAGATTTGCTTTCCCTACGCAGGATTAACTCCTCACTCAATATTTGGATGAGAGCCTTGAGTCCTTGCTTTCATTTTGTCTGTCCCCCTTACTTTAGCTCAGCCTCCTGTTTGACTGTGTAGGCATGGTAATTGCTAGGGAGCAGCATCTAAAAACCCAGTGACACCTGCCTTATTTATTTCCCCTTAAAGCCTGAAGGCACCAAGAATGTTTATCCCACATCTGCAGCCATCTTAGATTACAGAGGCAGCAGGCTAGCAGCATCAATGTCCCTCCCAGATGAGGAGCAGCTGTAATGGGTGAAAGTAGGGCTGAAGCAGAAGCAATCATCTTGAAGGCACAAGACTGGTCCTCCCCAGGTTATGAGAACAATAACCACCTTTAACGGAATCGGAATCATTTTGCAAGACCACAGCTTGACCAAAATTGCTTAATTATGTATAATTCACTTCCCTGCCCCATTTTCTCCCCTATTTAAAACTACAGTTCTCATTACTACCCTAAGTTGTGACTTCAGGAAGTTCACTGACCTCTCCTCTGTTCCATTTCCCAAAGTACAGTGAAGAAATCTCCTCTTTACTTCATACCTTGGCTGAGTGACTGAACCTAGCATGATGTGCCTGTCAGAATGGGTGGGTTTGGCCCCAAACTCCAGTATACTATGAACTGAGATTCAGGCTAAGCTGATGATGTCAGTTTATGTGGACATTTACTTACAGGCCATTTTGGTGGAGTGCAAACAAAAAGCAAATGCAGCACAGTGTATGAAATGTCTACACGACGCTATACATAAAAAAGACCAAACCCCCAGAGATTTTTCAGAGTTCATTTAGATTTATCATCGCCTAAATAAATAAATAAATAAATAAATATACAGTATTGATCTGTTTACTTTCACCATAACAGCATGGAATCCTTAGTCCTATGTAAATCTGCATTTCCAAGGGGATGACTCTTAGTGGAAACAGGGTGGAAAATGTCCACCTCAAAGACACAGCATGGAAGTGAAACATCATTCATAAGCCTTCATGAAAAGTGAGATTATCAAAAAGTAAAGCTTGTTGCTGAGGAGATGTAAGGGGATAGCTTTCTGTGTGTCAAGAGCTAACCAGCAGAAAGGGAGTCACCTTCACGTGTGCAAACTTTCCTTTAATGACGCTTCACACCAACTTTCTCTACTCTCTAATTAACTATGAGGCTAAATTATCTCCCCTGCATTCCATTGCTGGGAAGTGGGGGGGGGGGAGAGAGAGAGAGAGAGACAGAGAGACAGAGAGACAGAGAGAGACAGAGAAAGAGACAGACACAGAGACAGAGACACAGAGAGACAGAGACAGACAGAGACACAGAGAGACAGGGAGATGGAGAGAGAGACAGAGAGAGACAGGGAGACAGAGAGACAGAGATGGACAGAGAGGCAGAGAGACACAGAAAGAGACAGACAGAGACAGGGAGACAGCAGCAGAGAGAAACAGAAAGAGAAAGAGAGACAGAGATGGACAGAGAGACAGAGAGAGAGAGAGAGACAGACCAGAGACAGAGAGACAGAGAGCAACAGAAAAAGAGAGAGACAGAAACACAGAGAGAGAGACAGAGACACAGAGAGATAGGGAGATGGAGAGAGAGACAGAAACAGAGAGAGACAGGGAGACAGAGAGACAGAGACAGAGACGGAGAGAGGGACAGACAGAGACAGGGAGACAGAGAGCAACAGAAAAAGAGAGAGAGAGAGAAACACACAGAGAGAGAGACAGAGACACAGAGAGACAGGGAGATGGAGAGAAAGACAGAAACAGAGAGAGACAGGGAGACAGAGAGACAGAGACAGAGACGGAGAGAGAGGGACAGACAGAGACAGGGAGACAGAGAGCAGCAGAGAGAGACAGAAAGAGAAAGAGAAACAGAGATGGACAGAGACAGAGAGGCACAGAGACCAGAGACAGGGAGATAGAGAGCAGCAGAGAGAGACAGAAAGAGAAAGAGAAACAGAGATGGACAGAGAGAGACAGAGAGAGGGACAGAGAGAGACAGGGAGATGGAGAGAGACAAGGAGACAGAGAGACAGAGATAGAGACAGACAGAGAGGCAGAGAGACACAGAGAGACAGACAGAGACAGGGAGACAGAGAGCAACAGAGAGGGGGTGGGGAGACAGAGACAGAGAGAGACAGAGACCAGAGACAAAGAGACAGAGAGAGACAACAGAGACAGAGAGAGACAGAGACCAGAGACAAAGAGACAGAGAGCAACAGAGACAGAGAGACAGAGAAAAAGATGGACAGAGAGAGACAGAGAGAAAGAGACACAGAGAGACAGAGACAGAGATGGACAGAGAGACAGAGAGGCACAGAGAGAGACAGAGACCAGAGACAAGGGACAAGGGACAGAGAGAGACAGAGAAACAGAGACACAGAAAGACAGAGACAGATATGGACAGAGAGACAGAGATACAGAGACAGAGAGACACAGAGAAAGATAGAGACAGAGAGAGAAAGGGAGAGAGAGGGAGAGAGAGAATCCTCAGGGTAACCATTTTCTTCCAGGATTAGGCATCCCTGGGTTGGCCTGAGTTGCTTTCTGCTTCCCTGGGTGGCCTTTCTGAGTACACAAATCACACTGTATCTCACAGAACACTCATCTTAAAAGACATTATTATGTATGCATAACAGCTGGGTTTTTAACCTCTCATGAAACGAGAGGCCCCCCCCAAACTAAATCCATCTATTTTTGACATGGAAAGTTTTAGAAGCACCTCCCTTGAATCGTCATTTTGTTAGGCTCCGGAACTAAAGATAGGAATCAGTCTCTGCAGGAGAAAGCTTGAGGCTGTAAAAGCACAGTGGCGACAGTGGCAGGGGAGAAGGTTAACAGGCCTCCTCATGCCTGAGGCAGGGGTGTCACAGAAGTTAAAGCAAGGAGTGTAGATAAGGAAAATTGCAGGACCAAGAGAGAAGGGGCTTGAATGGGCTGTGCTTAGAAGCAGCCAGTTCTAATGTGTTTTGCATCTAGCAAGTCCTGTTCAATGAGGTTCGCCCCTAAACACTCCAGGACCATTTCACTTTAACAAAGTCTCAGGTACGTCTTTTGCAGTCAAGAGAGTGATTTGGGAGGCTGTACAGTGAAGCGCCCCCCTCCCTCTAGACAGTTTCAGTGGTTAGTGTCTTGATAATTGTTCCAATATTCTGGAAACAGACTATCACATGATTGAAAAAAGGTATCCCAAGGAATTGTAATTTCCTCTAGCTAGCCTGCACTGGGAGAAGAGAAAGGCTTAATGAACCAGAACAGGAACTTGTCTCCCCAAAAGGAATTTCTCACATTTCTGACAACTTGTCACATCACTTTACAGGAAAGACTGGAGCCCAGGCAATGACGGACAGGCCCACACCTTGGCCAGGACTGTAAACTATGCACATCTCTGGCCTTTTGCTTAAACCAAATCTCATGTTTGGTTTAAATAGGCATGGAGGCTTTTCACTATTACTTGTTTGTTTAATTGGCTTGTGAAAGGTGAGTGGCAGAGCCGGGTTTTCTATGATTTCCAGGGTCCAGGCTCTGATATTTAATAACCCCATTAACAGTATGATTATTCCATCTAAGCTTTAAATAAACTAGGGGTGGCTCTAAGGGGAATTCCTAACTTTAGAGGCAGTGGTGCTTATTAAAAATTATGTGGATCTCTTGTCCAAAGAAAAACAAACCTCAACAACAACTCAACACTTTGGCTTTTCCCACATTGACTGATGAAGAACATAGGCATCAGGAGAAACTCTATGCTGCCACCTACTGGCTAAGTATTTTCCCCCCAGCGAGGAACCTTGTTCTCAAAGGAAGGTGGACTTAAAAGCATAGAAAAAAAATTTCAGGAGGAGTTGGTATGAAGCAGAATTGGTGCTTATTAAGAAAATGTTTTAGTCTCACTCAGAAGGGTAAATAGAATAGACAGTGATAGTAGTTGAAGAGTGGGAGCAAGGTAGGAGAGGGAGGGCAGAGAGATATGAGGGGGGAGATCAGACCTAGGGAGGGGGCGGCACACGGACAGAAGGCCTGTAGGTGAGTGCACAGAAACTTCAACGCAAAACTCACCCTTCCTACAAGATGTGCAGGGATAAAGATAGAACAGAGCCTGAGGGAATGTCCAACCAATGCCTGACCCAACTCAAGACCCAGGCCATAGGAGAAAGCAAACCCATTAACAACCATCAATAGGGGAAGCCTAGCAGAGTTATCCTCTGAGGCTTCACCCAGCAGCTCTTTGAAACAGATACTGAGACTCACAACCAAGCATTGGGCCATGCATAGGGAGTGCTGTGAAAAACTGGGGGAGGGGTGGGCTGGGGTGGGGGGGGGGATTGGGGGGATAGTGGGTGGCTGGAGGAAAAAGGGACCTCAAGGAAACAAGAGCTCCACAGGAAGACAAATAGAGCCAACTAGCCAGGGCCCAGAGGGGCCTTCTGAGACTGAAGCCCTGGACCTAGGCCCCCTATACAGATGTAGCCAATGGGCAGCTCAGGCTTCAAGTGAGTCTTCTAGTAAGGGGAGCAGGGCTGTCTCTGACTTGGACTCTGTTGCCAGCTTTTCTTTTTTTAATCATTTCCCCCTGGGGCAGCCTTGGCAGGCCCCAGGGGAAGAGGACTGGTGTAACTTGATGAGCTGGGGTGGATTCGAAGTGGGGCTCTCCTTTTCTGAGGAATAGGGGAGGGGAAGGGGGATAGGAAGGGAGAGTGGGATTGGAAGGTAAAGAAGGATGACCAGGATGTAAATAAACTTAAAAAAAAGGTTTTAGAGTTGGCAAGATGGCTTGACAGGTAAAACCACCCACCACCAAGCCTAACAACCTGTGCTTAGTCCCCAGGGCTCCTAGCGGAAGGAGAAGACCATTGCTCACAAATGGCTCTCTGATCTCCTTATACCCTACGACCACCCCCAACCACCCCCAAATAAATAAATGTAATAAAATTGTTAATTAAAAAAAGAAAAGACAAACGTTTTGAGAAGAAAGGGTTTTCAACATAGCTTTCGGCTCAGGCATGAAAAGAGCAGGAAAAGAGACATGAAAGAGAAAGAGACATACTGTTGAAAGGGTATAGGCTTGTTTGTTTGTTTGTTTTTGAGACAGGGTCTCTTTGTGTAGCCTTGGCTGTCCTGGACTCACATTGTAGACCAGGCTGGCCTTGAACTCACAGTGATCCACCTGCCTCTGCCTCCCGAGTGCTGGTATTAAAGGCGTGTGCCACCACGTCCGGCAGGTATAGGCTTTTTATTGAAAAAGAAAATAAAAAACTTTTCTTTTTCATTTATTTATTTATCTAATCATTTTACGAGCTGATTCCAGCCCCTCTTTCCTCTCCTTCAAGTCCCACCCTCACACCTTCCTCCCCCAAACCCCTCTCCTTCTCAGAGAAAGGAGGGGGGCAAGAGGTACCAACCCACTCTGGCACCTCAAACCATATCTTCTCCCACTGAGGCTAGACAAGGTAGCCTAGCTAGAGGAAAGGGATCCAGTGACAGGCAGCAGAGTCAGAGACAGCCCCTACTCCCATTGTTAGGGGATCCACAGGATGACCATGCTACATGTCTGCTAAATATGTATAGAGGGTCTAGGTCCAGCCCATGCAAGCTCTCTGGTTGGTGGTTCAGACTCTATGAGCCCCATGGGCCCAAGTTAGTTGACTCTGTAGGTCCTTGACCCCTCCATCTCCCTCTATCCTTCTTGCCACTCTTTCACAAGGCTCCCCAAACAGCCTATTGTTTGACTGTGGGTCTCTGCATCTGTTTCCATAAGCTGCTGAATGAAGCCTCTCAGAAGATCTTCTGGGGGCTGGAGAGATGGCTCAGAGGTTAAGAGCACTGTCTGCTCTTCCAGAGGTCCTGAGTTCAATTTCCAGCAATCACATGGTGACTCAACAACCATCTATAATGAGATCTACTGCCCTCTTCTGGTTGGTAGGCACCATGCAGGCAGAATGTTGTATACAAAAATCTAGAGGAAGGAGGAGAAGGAGGAGAAGGAGGAGAAGGAGGAGGAGGAGGAGGAGGAGGAGGAGGAGAAGGAGGAGGAGGAGAAGGAGGAGGAGGAGGAGAAGGAGGAGGAGGAGAAGGAGGAGGAGGAGGAGGAGGAGGAGGAGGAGGAGGAGGAGGAGGAGGAGGAGGAGGAGACTTTAGGCTCCTGTCTGCAAGCATAGCAGAGTATCATTAATACTGTCAGGGGTTGGCTCTCTCCCATGGGGTGGGTCTCAAGTTGGGCCAGCCATTGGTTTGCCCTTCCCTTAGGCTCTGCTCCATCTTAAACTGTACACTTCTGGTAGGTAAGACAAATTTTTGGTCAAAGGCTTTATGGGTGGGTTGGTGTACCCCTTCCTCCACTGGAAGTTCCACCTGGCTACAGGAGATGGTGACTTCAGGCTTCTTAATCCCAGCTGTTGCTAGGACTCTTGGAATGCCTCCCATCACAGAAATGTCCCCCACCAATTTTCATTCTCTCTCCTGTTCCTCCTCCAGCCCCCCACCCCAATCTCCCCACACCTGATCCCCACCCCATTACCTTCCCCACCCCTTCCTATCTACTTCAGATGTAAGCATTCTCCCTTGGGTCCTACTTGGCTTTTTTGGGCCTGTGGAGTGTAGGATGGCTATTTTGTACATTATGGCTAATATCCACTTATAAGTGAGTACCGACACTTTCTTTTTACATCTGGGTTTCCTCACTCAGGATGATCTTTTCTAGTTCTATCCATTTCCCTGAAAATTGCATGATGGCATTATTTTTTAAAAAATCATACATTCACTTAGCATTAATATGTAAAAAAATCCATCCACATCATCACATGTGTAGTCCTTCATTCCTTTATGGCTGTAAATCCAACACACTTATGCAAATATTTATCATCTATTTATCACTTCAAGGGGATTTTCATTGTTTATGATTTGGAGCTATCACAAGTAACACTGCTCCAAGTGTTTGTATGCACATGGTCACAGCTCTCTTGAGTATATACTTAGGGTTGAAATTGCTGGGTCACAGGGGATGTTGAGATGACAATTGCTGTCAAGCCTGGAGTTCTAAATTTGATCTGGGAGATCCACATGAGTTGAAGGAGAAAACTGACTCTGTAAATTGGTCTCTGACTCCTATATTTGTGCACACATTCACAAACAAACAAACAAAAACCAAATAAATAAATTTACAAAGAAATTACTGGATTATTTAATAATTTTCAAAATTTGAAGAAGTGCCACATTAGTTCCCAAAGTTAATCGACCATTTTGCGACTACTGGTCGTGGTCAATGGTGCAAATTTCTCCAGGACTCACTCTTGCTTCTCCCTCTTCTTCTGTCCATATAACTATTCCATAACTCAAGGCTTTTGTGTGAGAGTCCTAAAACAGGAAAACAGTAACACTGGCCTGCTTGAAACGTTTCCATGCAGTGCTTCTCAACTCTAGCTGCACACTATATATATCTGGGCATATTTCAGATACCCAGGTAGCACTGCTACAAGTGCTGTACCCCAAAGCAATGGAATATGAATCTCAGAAGGTGATGTCTGGAAACCAGTATTCTAAAGGCTTTTTAAGTGATTGTACCATGTAGCTAAAACCAGAAACAGTGGCTCAGTAGTTTAATACTGCCAATAGGATGAAGTTCCAGCTCTGTAGCATGACACACAGGTTCTGTGTCACATGGCCCTTGCATTTTGGACTTCTCCTTGACTCACACTTAGTGTCCCTGCCACTCTCATCTGTACATTCGCATCTTTTCCTTTCCAGTCCTCTATATTTGGGAAGGTCCCTCCAGTTCTCTTCACCTTTTGTTTTTTGAAGATTCAGCAGTTAGTCCTGCTGTGACTTGAAGTGCCAGGTTGGGATGATATGTCTTGGGATGCCTCCCTTTCTCTGAGAAGAAGAAGATTGCGGGGGGAGAGGTGCGGGGGGGGGGGGAGGTGTGAGGATGAGACTTGGAGGAGAGTAGGAATCAGGTTGTAAAATGATTATATAAACAAAGAACTGAAAAGGAAAAGTTTTTTCTCACGTTTTTGGAGGAGAAAAAGCACTTCTAATAGAGCTGAATGACAGCACAGGACACATGTTAAAGAGGATCTAATGGATCTACCAAGCTTTGACCTCAACTAGAGAAAGTAGCTCTTGACTTACACAGATGACTTAGGAGATTCTCTTAAAATACTAAATTCTTGCCATAGGGACACCACTTGCAGTTGGATAAAGATTACAGAGTGGAGTTGATTGACATATGCTCCTTCTTATGAACTGATGCCAGTGGTAGATCCATCCTTCATGGTTTCCAGGTAAATCTCTTTCCATTTACCTTATCTTTGAATTGTAGATACATTATGTCCTTAGACCTGAGGACTCTACCTACATGCCTGACTTTTATACCTGAACTCCAGTTTGATTGGCTAATGGCAACTGATGGACGAATCACAGCAAGTGCCAAGTCCATGGGCACTCAGGATCCTATCTCTTTGCGAGGGGCATCAGCTTAGGCAGCCTACCACCTGGCCATGTCAGAGCACAGACTTGACTCATTGGTTAACTGTTCTCACTTCATTCAATTCAGTGATAAAATGGCCCACCAATACTCCTATAGTGTGAATATTTGTGTCTCTCAAAGTTTGTATACTGAAGTCAGTTCTTCATGGTAGTATATTAGGACAAATGTGCGGCAACTGGAAGATAATTGAGCATGAAAACAGAATTGTATTAACAGTATTCGTGTTCTTGGAAAAGGGTCACTAGAGACCTTCTTGACCCCTCTACGAAAGGATGCCACAAGGAAAAAAAATTGGTGGCTGTCTATGAACTAGGTACCTGGTCTTTAGTAATATGTTTTATTTGACTTAATGGATTAGAACAAATAGTAATGCTGATTACCCATATTGCATGCCAGCTACTAGAGAAAGCACTTACTGAAATAGCATATGCCTACATACATGTTAGAGTCTTTTATAATTTCATATATGTGTCATTCCTTTTTTTAGTTTGTGCTTCTTGACCTTTGGTACACATTGAAATCACCTAAAAATAGAGGGACTTTTTTAGGGAATGGAGAGATGGGCCAGTAGTTAAAAGCTGATGCTCCTGTTGTAGATGACCTGAGTTCTGTTCCCAGCACCCACACTGGGTGGCTGGTTCATAACTACTCTGTTACTGTAGCTTCAAATTATTAGATGCCCCCTGTTGGCTTCCAAGAGCATCTGCACTCATGTGCACACAGCCCCTCCCATAATTAAAAACAAAACACCCCTCTTTTGAATGTTATTTTTATAACATGATTTATTTAGTGGGAGGGTGAATGTCATAGCACGTATGTATAAGTCAGAGGACAGCTTACCAGAGTTGGCTCTGTCCTTCCACCATGTGGGTCCATGGGGATCCAACTCAGGTTGCCAGGTTTGGCAGCAAGTGTCTTTCTTCACTGAGACATCTTGTAGGCCCTGGATGCGCTTCTTTAAGTGACTCTAAGAATTTGCAGTACAAGTTAGAACTTACTGGATCAAAGTTTTCTTTTCTTTTTTCATGGAGAAAGCGAATTCTATGTATCAGGTGGGATTTTTGCTTTGTTCTCTTACTTCATTGTTGGTTTTCTTTTGTTCTGTTTTTATGGACTTATGTTTTTATTTTATGTGCATATTTATTGGCTTGAGTATATGTATATGTACATGGTGTGTGTGCAGGCCTGTAGAAGCCAGAAGATGGTGTCATATCTGGTGCTAGGAACAGAAACAGTCCTCTGTAAGAGCAGCAAGTACCCTTAACTGCTGAGCCATCTCTCTAGTCCTCTGATACAGGGTCTCATGTAGCCCAAGCTAATCTTGAACTTGCTATTAGCCATGGATAACTGTGAACTTCTGATCTTCTTGCTTCCTTTCATCAGGTGCTCCAATTATAAGCATGTGCCACACAACAAGTTTATACAGTACTGAGGATCAAATCCAGGCTGTGACTCTCACACAGCCTATGCAAGTACTTCACCAACTGAACTCCATCCCCAGAGTGTCACACTAGGTTTTTAAAGTGTCCATTTTGTATAGTTTTGAAACAGTTCTGCACCAGATTTTTACTGCCCGAGACAGATGCACCACTGCAATCCTTTCTCTGAAAAGGTTCTTGCCACAAAGTGTCCCACTTCCTTTACAAACTTTACTCATCTTGCTCATCAGCAACAAAATGAAAATGCCTTTTTCACTCTCTATAAGCATCTCCCCAACTCAGCAAGTTACGGTGCCTCTGTCACTTTGATTTATTCAAATGTTCTGAAATGTCAAGCTATTGAAGATTGTAGGGGACTGTGGGTAGTGTCACCCACAGCACTGAAAAGCTAACGGATTTCAGTTCTCTGAACGGATGCTGGAGAAGGGAAAGGCTGAGCCTGTGCGATCCCTTCCTGCTGTGCTTCTCAGCGGAGTGATTCAACATGACCCAGACCCACTCATGACACTATCTTGGAATAAAAGGACTCACTGAGAGACTATGCAGCAACTGTGATTTCTAAGGGAGTCTTAGCAATTATTTTTAGTGCTTCATGAAGTAAACTTTTTGATCCCAACCACAGTGTGGTCTTACTAGATTGGCAATGATCCCAGAAAACTGCTGATTTCCGTGAAGTTGAGGACTTTCTGTGAGGTTTCGTTAGAGTCTAAGGACAGTTTCATACTATGCTGGGCACAGAGGTATGAAGCACTTCCTGCATGGTAGCTATTTCTATGATCACTGAAAGTTCACTTCTAGAGTGTTCTATGAGTAGCCCTTGGATTTGGCCTCACATACACTGTGAGTCTCCCTGGCATTGTCTCCTGCTGCCTGTAGCTTCAGTCTCATATCAAGACACACTGGTGTGTGTGGGAAAGGGTGGGTGGGGGTGGATGGGGCTGGTAGAGGTGTGTGGGGGTTGTTTAGATCCTATTTGACTGGTATGCAGGCAATTCTAACAGTCAATTTCCGAAACTTAGAAGAGGTACCTTGCTGCATGACATTAGGTGGCATCAATTGCAGGTCTGGGCAGGCCTGCTGGTGCAGACCTATAATCTTAGCTATTCTGGAGGCAGAGGCAGTTTCTTTTTTTATTGTAAATATATTTTAGTTTATTTTACAAAAATTAATGTCTAAGTAGCCCTTAGATTGTTAAGAATAAGTAGTTAGTAGCAGGTCTATCAGGTCTACTAAGGACACGTTGAATGAAAGCTGTGTGTGCTTCAGTGACTGTCCTGGTGTCAGCAAAGTTTCCTGGGCCACAAAAGAGGACACTGACATCATCACTTAGATGAGGAGCAAATTTCAGGTTCACAGAGGAGGCAGTCCACTAGGGGCAAAGAAAAACAAGATTTGGAGAAAAAAAAGATACAGCTGTAGTATGCAAGCGTTCTCCTCAAAGCACAATAGCTGTAACCAGATGGGTCTGGAGGGTTTTGTCTTTTTTTTCCATTTTATTAATTTATTCATATTACATCTCAATTGTTAGCCCTTCCCCTGTTTCCTCCCATTCTTCCCTCCCTCCCATTTCCCCCCTTCTCCCCTCCCCTATGTCTGTGATTGAGGGAGACCTCCTCCCCCTATATATGCTCTTAGAATATCGAGTCTCTTCTTGGTAACTTGCTATCCTTCCTCTGAGTGCCGCCAGGCCTCCGCATCCAGGGGACATGGTCAGAAAAGGGGCACCAGAGTTCGTGTGAGAGTCAGATCTCACTCTCCACTCAACGGTGGAGAATATCCTGTTCGTTGGCTAGGTCTTGGTAGGGGTTCGAAGCTTATTGCCTATATTCTCCTTGGCTGGTGCCTTAGTTTGAGGAGGACCCGAGGACCCAGATCTGCCTGTCATAAAGTTCTTCTTGTAGGTTTCCAGGACCCTGTGGGTCCTACTATTTCCCCATTCTTCCATGCTACTCTTGCCTAAAGTCTCAATCGGATGTCCTCTCCTCTGACCCACTTTCTTGGTAAGTAAAGATTTTCATGGTACGTATCCCTTGGACTAGTGTTTTGATATGAGTGAGTATATACCGTTTGTCTCTTTTTGCTTCTGGGTGAACTCACTCATTATAATAATTTCTAGATCAATCCATTTGTCCACAAATTTCGGGAATTCCTTGTTTTTAATAGCTGAGTAGTATTCCATCATTTAAATGTACCACAGTTTCTTAGTCCATTCTTCTACTGAGAGGCACTTAGGCTGTTTCCATGTTCTGGCTATTATGTATAAAGCAGCTATGAACATGGTTGAGCATATGTCCCTGTTGTGTGATAGGGCATTTTCTGGGTATATTCCAAGGAGTGGGATAGCTGGGTCTTGAGGAAGCCCTATTCCCATTTTTCTGAGGAAGCGCCAGATAGCTTTCCAAAGTGGTTGTACTAGTTTGCATTCCCACCAGCAATGAAGGAGTGTTCCTCTCTCTCTACATCCTCGCCAACACATGGTGTCATTTAAGTTTTTGATCTTAGCCATTCTGATAGGTGTAAGATGGAATCTCAATGTCGTTTTGATTTGCATTTCGCAGAGGCAGTTTCAAGTTCAAGACCTGGCGGGGTGGTGGTGGCGCACACCTTTAATCCCAGCACTCAGGAGGCAGAGGCGGATCGCTGTGAGTTCAAGGCCAGCCTGGTCTACAAAGTGAGTCTAGGACAGCCAGGACTACAAGAAAAACCTTGTCTCAAAACAAAACAAAACAAAACAAAACAAAAATCAAGTTCAAGACCTGCCTAGGCTGAAGAGAGTTCTAGAGAATTTAGTAAGATTCTGCCTTTAAAAACAATGTTAAAGAGGGTGGTATATTTCAATGGAGAATGCTTGCCTAGCATTCACAGAGCTCTGGGCTCTATACTCAACACTGCAATAATAAATAAATATACAGATCTATAATATCTTCCTTGCTTTTTCAGGAAGAAACCTGGTGATAGCTCTTCAATGGAAAGATCACATTTACAGAGCCCTATTCAGTTCCTCAGAGGGGTGTGGTATATTAGCTCAACAAGGAGGAAGTTGGTAGCAAATTGATACACACACACACACACACACACACACAGAGTCTGACATTGTCTTAGGTGAGGGTGATAGAGCTTCTTCTAGAGGATTTGCCAAGTGCTTTTTGTAGTAGAACAGTATGCTAAGCTCCTCCCTTCCCTCTCCCTCTCTTCCTCTCCCTCCTCTCCCTTTCTCCCCTCTTCCCTCCCCCGTTCTCTCTCTCTCTCTCTCTCTCTCTCTCTCTCTCTCTCTCTCTCTCTCTCTCTCTCTCTCTCTCTTCTCTCTCTCTCTCACTCCTCAACCTTTCAGAGTAAAGACAAAAGGATGGCCGGCTATGCCTGGCTGCCTCCATTGACCAATCACCACACCTCATCTGCTGGAAATGCAGTGAGAAACAAGCTGATCCAGACTCAGTTCCCCTGTTTCCTGCACAGTCAGGGAGACAGACAGCAACATGCTGAAGCTAGCTCCTCCTGACTTGTGAGAGATTCATAGATGAGCAGAAATATTACAGACCAGCTGTGTAATACACAATTAAAAGCAGTGAGTTATATAGACAGCTCCATATCTGTGGGTTCTACATCTATGGATTCAGAAACTGTGAATGAAAAATGGTCTCCAAAATATCCTGGTCTTGAACATGTGAATGCATTCTGCTTTGCATTGCTCCCTAAATAATGCAGTATCACAGCTATCCACACAGTATTTACACTGTATCAGGCATTACAAGTTATCTGGGGCCTAAGGGTGCAGATTACTAGTAGAGTATTTTCCTACCATTTGGAGAATTAAAGTTTATAGAATGATTTGCATATAAACCATACAAATATGACACCATTTAATATAAGCAATTTGAGCATCTTCATATTTTGACATTTCAGAGCAACAGTTGAGACTAGACCCAGCTGGATACTGAGGGATGACTATGTAAACTCATAACTCAACCCAATATACTCAGAGTTCATAAGAGTTCAAAACACATGTGCTGCCTGCTTATGTTACCCGCCTTTTATCATCTATGCTTTGGAAGTTGTCTGTATCTATTGCAGCAGGACTATGGAATTTTTACACAGACTAAGATGGCACTCAGAGGAAGGATAGCATGCTACCAAGAAGAGACTTGATACCCTATGAGCATATACAGGGGGAGGAAGTGCCCCTCAGTCACGGTCATAGGGGAGGGGAGTAGGGGGAAAATGGGAGGGAGGGAGGAATGGGAGGATACAAGGGATGGGATAACCATTGAGATGTAATATGAATAAATTAATAAAAAAAGATGGGCTGCTTGGACATTTCTTACCAACTTGAGTGTTGTATTACCTCGTGGGGGGAAATTAGCTGTGGAAGTGCTATGGAAATGTACGATCCTTACAAACTAGGAACTGATTTTTTTTTTTCCTTCCAGAAAAGGAGTTACGAAGCACACCACTGGAAATAGACTAGCCCGCAGTAAATCTAGTAGAGGACATCATGGCAAGATGTAAAAGTACTTTAAAAACTTTTCCTAGGAGCTGAGGAAATGGCTCAGTTAGGAAAGTGTTTGCTGTGAAAACATGCTAATGAGTTCAGACCCACAGCACCCACACAACAGCCAATTACACAAACACCTATGTCCTAGTGCTGGGACAGGGGCTGAAATGGGCATGGTGCTGAAGTTCAGTGGCCAGCCGGTCTGGCTAAATCAGTGAACTCCAAGTTTACCGAGAAACATCATCTCAAAAAATAAGATGGAGAGGCTGTTGTCAACTTCTGGTCTCCATGTGTTTATGCACACATATGCGCGCGCATACACACACACACACACACACACACACACACACACACACACACACACACACACTCACAAAACCACAAAGCTTACATAGGATGCTGGTTGGTTGCAAACAGTTGAAAAAGCCCAGATATACCACTAGAAGTTATATTCAGGGGCACTAAGTCTGGTGATAAATATGTAGAAGGATGCACAGTATGAAGGCCTCCAAGTAGGGATACAGGAGAAAACGGTGCATGATGCTGATGGAAGTAGGGATACAGGAGAAAACGGTGCACGATGCTGATGGAAGTAGGTATACAGGAGAAAACGGTGCACGATGCTGATGGAAGTAGAGGAAGGTTTTCCAGAGGCCGATTTAGAAAGACCTGCAAGGATAAGGTACAGATTACTTTTCTAGTGTATGTCTAGCATGCACAAAGCTTTGAGTTAAATCTCCAGCACCACATAATCCAGGTCTGGTGGCAACAAATCTGGAATCCCAGCATTTGGGATGCGGCGAGTCAGAGGATCAAATGTCATGTCCAACTACATAGTGCATTTAAGACCTGTTTGGAATATGCAAACATATATAAAACCTTGGTGGGGGTGGGGGTGGGGAGAAGAGGAGGAGGAGGGAGAACAGAGAAGAATCCTTCACAGGAACAGGTAGAAAAGCAGGATCTTTCTATGTTTTAGAACACATCACCCAAAGATTCAGCATAAAAGAATAATTGGTATGTATGGGCAAAGTTCTTTTTGTCCATGTGGTGGCTCATGTCTCTAAGTCAGCACTCAGGAAGCTGAATCAAGATCACCAAGGGTTTGAGGCAAACTGGAAATATGTAGGGAGTTCCAGGACAGCCTTGTCTACAAGGCAAGACTCTGTCTCAAAACAAATAAGTAAGCAAGAAGATAATAAACAAATAATATTCTCAAGGTATGCCTCACTTTATGAGTTTATATAATCACTGAAGGCTGTTGAGTGCATTTGTTCAATTCTGTACTAACTGAGACAAGGACTTCATTTAGGGTCTAATTAATTAATAGATCTTCTATTCAAAAGCCTGGCACTTGCTAAGCAATTGGGTTTAACAGACGGAGCATAGAGCGCACAATTCGTTTCTCAAAGCAAAACAAAACAAACACTTGAATTTTCCAAGAAAAGTTGGCCCTGAAATGAGGATGGAATACATTTTGGTGTATGGGTGATAAGCAGGGACCTTCAACAGCTCACAGGCCCCATGTGCCAAGAATCTACGAAACAAAGTGGTATCACTTTGGTAACAACAGTTGGGGGAAACACCTACTTTCTTTTTGCATTTAACACCTTTTTGGAAAAACGAAAAGAAAAAAAAAAAACCTTAAAGGTCACATTAGGAACCTAAAACTGAAACTTGATTGGAGGTAAGAGAGGAAGGAGAAGCACGCCATTGTCACTTGACCCCAAGCCTGAGAAGAACCACCAGCTAGTCTGCTAAGTTCCCAGGGCAGAATTCCAGGCCTTTAGTGTTACACACAATATAAATCCATTTGCAATTAACCTCCTGGGGGAAGACATCCGGACTGATATGCCCACCGATACCCTTTGCTGAAGAAGGTGTACAGAGACAAGACACAGAGAAATCAAGCTGGAGCTGAACTGGAAGCTTCTTCCCTATTCACTAGCATTTATAGTACTGGAAGGTTCTGTGCAAGCATTGGGGTGGGGGTGGGTGGGGAGAAAAGCCATCAGTGTTCTAATCCAATTTTGGCCTTTCATGCTATGTCGCCAGCTTGTCAGCCAAGATAACCCTGTGAGTGCAATAGTGGCATGACTATTTTGGAGGCCACTTGTTGGGTTTGAGGCCTGCTCCATGACAGGAAATTAATGGCTGGTATGTGAACCTTGTCAAAATTCTCCAGCTGAGGAGGTCACAGGCTCTAAGGGAGAACCCACTACCTATGTTCTGCTAAATGGACATGTTAAATTGCTTTCTAAGTAATTATGCTTTCACACATATACAGCCTTCTGGGCTCTGACATGGCTGCTGCAATCATGAATATGAAACAATTGTGACCAGCTGGACAAGACTGTTTCACAAAAGGAGATACTTGAGAGAGGGAGGGGAACTAGTCAGGAAGAAAAAAAAAACTTAGTAGGTGTAAGAGAAGAAGAAGAGGAGGTAATGTGACCATTCATAACATACAAGCAGGAAACAAAGAGAAAGAAAGAAAGAATGTAACAAAGAAAGAAATAGAAAGAAGGAAGGAACAAAAAGAAAAGAGGACAGGAACCTGGACTGAGCTTTTCTGAGTCTTTGACTTTTCATTGATTTCTTTATATTCGTGTTTACAAAGAACATAAACCCATTGAGTGAATTCAGATAAAGCATGGATGAGGAAGCTAACTTCACTCAGAAATATTCACTGAATATTTATTGCATGCATCTTGGTTCTGAGCTAAGAGTCTGCTGGCCAGTGGCTAAGAGCAGTCCCTGTTAACAGGGAGGTAGTGGCGCACACATTTAATCCCAGGGCTGTGGATGCAGAGGCAGGCAGATCTTTATGAGTCAAAAAATTAGTCCAGGTTGCCTGGTTTACAGAGAAACTTCCAGAACAGCCAGGGCTACACAGAGAAATTGAGAAACCCTGTCTTCAAAGACAAACAAAACAAAACAGGCCATGTGTGGTGCTGGAGAGATGGCTCAGTGGTTAAGAGCACTGGCTGCTCTTTCCAGAGGACCCAGGTTCAATTCCCAGCACCCACATGACAGCTCCAGGTCCAGGGGACCAGACACCCTCACACAGACATACATGCAGGCCAAATACCAATGCACATGAAATAAACATAAATAATATATTAAAAAGGAAGCAGCACAGTTCCTCTTTTCAGAGTATGTACCATCTGGCAGAAATAAGACCAAGTTACTGATCGAAGAACTGTGCAATTTGTTTAATTCTTCAAGCTTTGTGATTTGAATGCTGGAAGGTTCCCTGGGGCCTTGTCCTGGTTGTGCAGAAAGGAATATCAGAGAAGGCTCCTCTGGAAAAGAGAGAAAGCTCCCGAAGGGGACTTGCTGCAATAAGTAGACACAGCAACTTGACGAGATCTGATTTTTGCCTCATTTACCACAAGCTCCCCTTTGCTCACCGGTACCGCTGGATCCAGGGAGGTGCCTCTTGCCTGTCCACACCCACTTCTCTCCTCTGAGCTTGGGGCTCCAGCTTTGTGAGCAAACTGACCAAAGGTTTATTCAAAACTCAGCAGTTTCCATTTGGCAAGCCTTCTTCTGTCATACTTGCAGAACCCAGTCCTTCTTCCTTTAAAATTCACTTTGAACTCTACCTTTGACTGAACCCCAAGTGTCATCACGGAACTCAGTCAAATCCACAGTGTGGACCCCAAATAAGTAACAATTTGTTTGAAACTTGAGGATTCTCTCAAGAGGTTTTGAAAGAACGCAACATAGAAAGAACCAACATCATCTGCCTTTACAGTGCTTGTGACCCACAGGCATATGGTCCCCTTGTTGGTTACCATTAGAACTGGCTGAGAAAAAGGATACTCTTAATACTAACAACTGTAACACTTACATTAAACAGCGTTACCACATGACAGAAGGCAGCCGCTAAGCATTTGTTTTATCTCATTGGCTCACCCTAGTAGCCGGGGTGCTATACAAACCACTTTACAAGTGAGAAAATGGAGCTTATTCAAATTCTGTCAATACTGTATATGCACACAGATGAGATATCTGTGTTTAATTCGCTGTGATCTCGCCACCTGTGGATATTTGTGTCACTGACTACTTCCATGGTCAAGAAGGTCAACTGGAGCATCACTACAAAACTCTCTCGTATTGTGTCCCTTTTATAGTCACATCCAGCCAGCCCCTCTCCCCTCTCCCTGGCAACCACCATTCCACTCCCTGACATCTATACTTTTGTATTCTAAGAATCTTATGTCAATTAGACTCATATAAAATACATCCTCTTGAGGTTGTCCTCTCAACATAATTCCCTTGAGATACACCCCCGCTGCTACAAATATCAATAGTTCACTTCTTTATATTTGTTGAGTATTATACCATGGGACAGCTGTAACTCTTAACCATCTGGCCTCTAAAGGCCACAGATAATTTCTAGGTTGGGGCTGTTAAGACTGAAAATGTTTGGAACATCTGTGTACACATTCCTACATCAAAAATTATGAGCATAATTTTTGGCATGTGCCTTTATTATTGTTTTAATGGCTATAGGCTCTGAGGTGCCATTTTTATTTCATTGTTAACACTAGCAATTTGTGTCTTTTTTCTTTTTACTTTTACAATATTTGCTAGAGACTTGCTAATTGCATCAATAATTTTCAGATACAACTTTTTGTTTTATATTTTTCTATTGGTTCTCCATTTTCAGTGTTATTAATTCATGCTCTTTTATATTTCCTTCCTTCTGCTTTTACTTATTTTTCAAAACAGAAACTCATGTATTCTAGGGTGTTCTCCAACTCCCTACAGTCAAAGATGGACTTGAATTCGTGATCTTCCTGCCTCTGCCTCCAGAATGCTGGAATTACAGATGTGCACTACAACACCCAGCTCTTTTTTGTGCTTTCATTTGGCTTACTTTGTTATTTTCTTTCCAGTCTCTTAGAGTGTGAACTTAGATTGTTGATCTGTAGTTTTCCCTTTTTCCTGGTATAAACAATTACTACTATAAATTTCTTTCTAAGCATTGCTTTCATGGGCTTCTGTGTATTTCCCCAGTGCTCTGTTTCCATTTTTATTCAGTCCTACATATTTTAAATATTATTGGAGACTACCTCTTTGACTTATAGATTACTAATTGTGCTGGTTAATTTCCAAGGGTTTGGAGATTTCTTTGTTGTCATACTGATGTTGATTCCTACTTTTGTTCCATCTCGGTCAAATAACATTCCTTGCATGATATTCATTCTTTTTCACCCATTAAGGCTTGTCTTAGGATCTGTGATATACTTACCTTTATGGATGGTCCATGGGCAGTTGAAAAAAATGGGGGTTCTTAGGTGTTTTACTGAAAGGTTCTATATGTGTCAATTAGATCCTGCTGGTTAAATGTGTTGATGTCTTTATTTTAGGAATATGTTTTTAACTTACTGATTTTCAATAAAGTCTATCAATTGCTAGGAATGGAGTGATGAAAAGACCTACTATTGTGTTTTTATCTGTTTCCTCTTTCAGCACTGTAGACTGTACTTACATAATTTTGAGTAATTACTGGGGTTTGTTCAGTAGCTTGACCTAACCCTTTTATGGTTATGTAGTATTCATCTTTGGTAATTTCATTTGCTCTAATGTCTGTTTTACTTGTCCTATAGTGTATCTTCTGTTTTCTTTGGTGAAATTTTTATTATGTATTTTCCCCACACATTTACTTTCAAACTATCCTGTGAGTTCGAATTACAGTATATGGCTATACTACACTTTTGAAAACTACTTTGCTAATGTCTTGAGGCTTTAAGCCTTTTATTTTAATTTTCATTTTATGCTTATTCCACATTTCCTGTATTTCTTTTTTTTTTTTACTTCTATAGGTTTCCTGACTTAATTTTCAAATTTCATTTTACTTGTGTATAGTGATTTGATGACATTACTTTGTATAGTTTTCTTCTGGGTGTTATAATAATAATAATAAATATAATAAATAATAACACACATAAATAATCACATTGTTCAGTACTAGTATTGACATTTTATCACCCTGATAAAGGATGACTCTCAGTTTCTTTTGGTCACTTCCCCATCCACATACTTAAATCTTTTATGGTCCTTTATAACCAATGTGCTCCATATCAGTGTACTCTTTAGATATTTGCTTCAACGGCAGTATATAATTACAGAAGCTCACAAGGTGATAGTCTGCTATATTTGCTCTGGTCTTTACCCATTATATTGTTCTGTACTTATTGAAAGTGTATGGTTTCATGTGTAAAAATCATTTTTGTCTTCAGAGAACTTCTTTCAACTTTTATATCAGGGTTGGTTTGCTAGTGACAAGTGTTATTAATTGTCCTTTCTCTGAGAATGTCTTGATGTACCTCTTTATTCCTTTTTTCTAACCTCTTTATTCCTAAAAGATATTTTTGATGGATAGAGAAATTGTGGTTGTTGCATTGCGTTAGCTACTTTTTGTTGTTGTTGTTGTTGCTATGACAAAATATCCACCAAAAGAAACTTACAGAAGGAAGGATTTGTTTTGGCTCACAGTCTGAGGGGATACAGTTCATCAAGAGCAGAAGACTTGGCAATGAATTCAACTTTAGCTGTGGTGATGGAAGCATGAGACAGCTGGCTACATTGTATCCAGAGTCAAAAAGCATGGAGAGATGAGTACTAGCACTCTTTACCTACTTACCCCTATTTTCCCATCAATTTTATGTTCTATTTTTAAAAACCTACTGACTCCACTTAGTACTGAAAGTCTACCCATAGGTAGGATCATTTAGAGAAATATGGGTAGCTTCTCAGGGATGTACCCCTGAAGAAAATGGATTATTTTTCCACCAATATTTACCAATAGCTTCTTAGCTAGAGATTTGAACTTCAGGAGCTGCTCCACACTGAGGGTTTTTTTTCCTGGCTTGAGCTTGTGCAAGTCTTATACATGCAATCACAGATGCTGTGAGTTCATGAGTGCAATGGCCCTATCATCCCTAGCAAACATTGTTTCACTGCAGATGAGTACTACCACTAGCGTCTACAATCTTCCTGTCCCATCTTCCACAACAACCCCTGAGCCTTAGAAGGATAAGTGTGATATAGATGACCCATTTAAGGCTGAGCATTCCACAGTCTTATTCTCTGCAATCAACCAATTGTGGCTTTCTGTATTGTCACTTATTGCAAAAAGGACCTGCTTTGTTGTGGGATGCACTAACTGGTCGTTATAAAAGGGGTTTAAATATAGCTATGTTGCAAAATAAGGGCAATCTCTCCCTCAGATACCATAAGCTATCAAATACAGTCTCAGCACAAGGTATTGATTATCTTTTTTTTTTTTTTTTTTTAGTTATTCGTCAATGAGGTCCCCTATACTGCCCCCAAATATTACAGGCTTTTGTTATAGTTTTTGGTTACCCTACAGAACTTGATAAGATTTTATTGATGGAAACACCACATACTTGAGTCATAGAATGCTGAGAAACTAAAACTGGTACCAACCTGGACATTTCATCCCTACTGGATAGAATTTTTGTATTAGAAAGTTCTGTGCTTGCTACTGGAGAAGAAAAGTAAGCAACAGTCTTACCCATCTCTGAACCAGTAAGTTACAATAATGACTAGCTTGGTAATATAAGTACACTGGTGCAGTAGTGGTGTGAGTACTGTGGGAGTAACCAATTAATTTCTGACTGAATTTAAGATCCCCCTCCATAAGAGGCAATGCTTTCTTAGTACTGTTTTTTAAAAGCCAATGTCTGGATCTCTGTGAGCTCAAGGCCAGCGTGGTCTACAAAGCGAGTCCAGGACAGTCAGGGCTACACAGAGAAAGCCTGTCTCAAAAACAAACAAACAAACAAACAAACAAAAAAACAAACATAGAAAGAAAGAAAGAAAAGCCAATTCTCCCCAGCAGAGAATCTGATATTACTTTGCTAAGTGGACATAATATTTCTTTTGTACTTTCTTCCTGAACTTGGTTAATGATTTCCAATTCCCGGCTTCTAACTCTGCTTTAACTTTGCATCTTTAGTAATCTTTCAAAACAAATAATTCATCTCACCTAGTTTGCTGGATTTCTCAGTGTTCTTCCTTTTACTATTGCCTAAATTTCATGCTTATGAGTCTCCAGTGCCCACACTCCAAAGAAGACTCCTCCAAGCTTGCTCCAATCTTGATCACTTCTCCATGTATCATCCAGTTGTTCAACCCCTATCACTAAAAATCATCTTCGTCCTCATAGCCCTCTCATTCCAGTAAATCCAATAGGTTATACTTGAAACCTACATGCAATCCTCACTTATTTCTCTCTATCTCTATCATGCCTTGGTTGGCATAAGCCATTATTATTTCTTAGTAGACCACATGACAGTCTCCTCAATTTATCTCTCTATATCTCCTCTTCCTGTTTCAAAATCCATTCTCGACTCTACAACCACAATTATCTTTCAAAAATATGAACGGATATCATTTTGATTACCTTCATAGTTAATTTTTATTGTCAATTTAACTGAGTTTAGCATCACTTGGAAGGACACATCTTATAGAATCTGTGAGGGTGTTTCCAGACTTAACTGGTTTAACTGAGAATGGAAAACCTACCCTGTGTGTAGTAGAATAGAAAGGGAAGGGAAAAAAAGGTGAGTTAAGTACCAATATTCATCTCTTTCTGTTTCCTGGCTCTGTATGTAATTATGCACTGCTTCACACTCTCATGACTTTCCCACCACGATCTAATGTATCCTCAAAGTTTTCATGAACCATTTAATAGACCTTTCCTTCCCTGTGTTACTTTTGTCAGACTATTTTTGTACAGCAACAAAAAAAATATTGCGTGCACCAGTTGTTCTTACAATAGAGGTCAAAGTCTTCAATGTACTAAGACTCTCCAGCATTGACAGCAAACCTGTATCCTTATCACTGACCTTTCTCCTCTTGACACATCAGGCTTGGCCGTAGCACATTTCCTTCTGTTCCTGAGATGCATCGAGCTTTTTTTCACTTCTGACCCTCCTCTTACAACCCAATTCCTTCCCCATTACCCCTGAGGTATGCCTTACTTCTACTCATCTTTTTTTAAAGCCTACTTTTTATTTTTATTTTTTTACTAATTAATTTTTTCTGTACTCTATTTTTTATTAATTTATTCATATTACATCTCAATTGTTATCCCATCCCTTGTATCCTCCCATTCCTCCCTCCTTCCCGCTTTCCCCCAACTCCCCTCCCCTATGACTGTGACTGTCGTCCTAGAAACCTACAAGAATAACATTATGATGGGCAGATCTGGGCCTGGGGGTCCTGCTCAAACTATGGCACCAGCCACGGACAATACGTGCAATAAACTTTGAGCCCCTACCCAGATCTAGCCAATGGACAGGACGTTCTCCACAGTTGAGTGGAGAGTGGGGACTGACTTTCACACAAACTCTGGTGCCCCATATTTGACCACGTCCCCTGGATGGGGAGGCCTGGTAACACTCAGAGGAAGGATAGCAGGCTACCAAGAAGAGACTTGATATCATCTTTTAGAGATATTTATCTGGGTATCTATTTTGGATTACTTATATTAAGTTAGGTCACCTCTAGTATTTCTGTTATCCCTTGGGGTTTTCTTTACACAGGCATGGACCATACTTTTTTTGTGTTTGTTCAATTACTCATCTCCTTCACTGAAGTGTAAATGCTATGTGGACAAATTCCAAGTTTCTTCCTTCATTACTTGTAGCCATTGGCTATGGCTGCCATAGCAATGAACCACAGATTGGATGGATAAAATAACAGTAATATATTAATCGTCTCACAGCTCTGGAGTCCAGCAGTCCAACTGGTTACTGTTCAAAGTGCTAGCAGTACATCAGTTCCACCAATATTTCCTCATCTCTAGGAATTTCCCAGCAGCTTTTTTTGGGGGTGGGGATGAGGTAGGTGCATAGCCATGATTCGTACCTTCGTGTTTACAAGAATAGTCTTTGTATCTGTGCTCTTTTCACCTCAATTTCTGTTTCTTAGAAATTATATTTTATGCATATGTGTGCATATGAGCCTGTGGGTACATATGTGTGGTTATGCACACATGTGGAGACCAAAGGACCACCTCGGGAACATTGACAACCTAATTCCACTGAAACAGAGACTTTCATTGGCTTTTAAGAGAATTGCTATGAATTTGGAGCCATTCTGGCCCACTGAGTGCGACCCTATCTCAAAACAGAACAAAAGTTCAAGAATAATCTTCCAATTCCAACAGTGAAAGTGTTTCTTAGTCAGCTGAATGACGGCAACCAGTCTCTAAACAGTGCGTGGCCATAGATGACGGCAGAGTAGCTAGAAAGAAGATACAGCTGCAAGGAGGCTCAGCTGCACCCAGCCCTCCAAATCACCTTCAACTTGCAAGGATCTCTGATCCCATAGCGATCCAGCCTTCCTCTTTGCTTTTTACTGGATTTAGGTATGTGGGCCAGCTGATGCTCTGCTCTTGAACCCCATTCTGACTAGGCCAGGGCTAGAAAAGGTACTTTCCAGAAGTTTACCATCCCAGGCAGACTCACAGAGCCTGCCTTTGTCTTCTCAGCATATCTGGCCTTCCCTCTGAACACTGACTAATACTTGCTAATTGTATACTCTGAGAGCCTTTGATGAAAATGCCAGAGCATGTAAGTATCAAGTACTGGTATGAATAATGAAAAAATGGGATGAGTTTTTGTTGCTTAGCCCTTGAATAGCTTACAGAAAATGAAGGTTTCTTGCCAAACCACAGGCATATCTGAATTAGAGAAACGAGATCAGTAAAGTATATTTGGTTTTTTAGTTCTTCAGAGTCAACATAAAAACATATGCTTTTCCAGACTCCTTTGTTGTCACCGGGGGCTCTGCTTGGCTGCCTTCCATCAAAGATGAAGAAACTTCATTGCAGTGGCTTTCATCTAATGCTCTGTCTACTGAGAAAAACACTCTCCGGGGAAATGATCTTTTCACTGCTCCGATCATGTCTCTAAATAGTGATTGGTATGTCTTTAGAAAAGTCTGTTTCCTTGGATACCATAATTGGTAGATACTTGGGCACCTGGTCCAAGCTGAGTCAATCAAAATCCTTCCAGGGCCATTTGATACTTTATATTAGAAAGACGTAGAAAGTTCTCTGTTGTAACATCTCTTGGTGGGATCAGTAGAGAAGTGGCCAGCTGCTAGGAATTCCGCCATGTGGAAGACATTCAAGAGAAAGAAGGGAGGACAAGAAGGGGGAGGAGGGGGAGGGAAGGAAGGAGAGGGGAGAAGACACGAGAGGGACTATGGGAGAAAGTCCTGCCACTTGTTTTGGTATTTTGTTCCAGTTGTCCTCACCCTTCCCAGGGCTGGCTTACATATTCGTAGGTAGGAAGTACCTACCTGACTTTTCTCTTAGGGTCTGAAAACAACACCAAAAACAGATATAAGAATTACTTTTGATAAGAACTGAGTTGTAATCTGAATAAATTAATAAAATTGAAATTGCATTAAAAAGAATTACTTTTGAAGAGTACTTCAAGATTTTCATTGCAATTCAGGAAGCCTCCTTGCTGCTTGGATGGGTGGAAGAGCTTGTTTGCTTGAGCTGTTTTGCATTATTGTTTTTTGAGACAGGGTCTCTTGGGATGGAGGCTGGCCTTGAGCTCACTATGTAGCTGGCGCTAGCCTACAACCCCTGATCCTCTTGCTTCTATATCTTGAGTGCTGAGATTCTAAACATACACTTCCAATCCCAGCTTTTTATTGCTTTTCAGAGAAAGAGAATGGGTGATCTTCAGGAGTTACTCCCCCACTTACTAATGTGCTAGGCAGTGCACTGTTAGGAGGGACTTTCAGAAAAAAAGCCACTTTGAAAATACGTTAAAACCAACCAACCAACCAAACAAGCAAACCAAAAAACCAAAAACAAAGCCCATTTCCAGGGAAATCATTAGGCCTGGGTACATTGAGGTTGGATAAAACTAATATTTTATCACTGACAACAACTGCTAATATATTTCTCAATGAAAGAAAAGACAAGGTCAAAATTTTATGATTCAAGTAATTGCTTTAAAAATTAAAAATGTAAAAATCAAGTCAATTTTTGTAGTGTGTCAATATACTTTAAAACTAGTTTTAAAGTCAAATTTATGACTACAAAGAGACCATTGTAGAGAATGAGAAATATAGGTTTTAAGGAAGGGTTAGGGAGTAGAATATAAGGAGGACATTAGAATATGTGTGATATGAAAGTGAAAGGAGGGTACACCGGATGAAGGAAAGAGGACTGGGGAAGAGCATAGAGGAGAAAGCTTAATAAACATAACAAAACACAGTCTGGCATTATAAAATGCATAATGCAATACATTACTTTGTATGCAAAAGTATTTTTTCTTTTGTGTATGAACATGTGTATGTGTAAGTTTAATATATGCATGTGGTTGTGGTATATGCATATGTGTGTGTGCTCATGTATGAGTCTCTCTGTCTCTCTCTCTGACTCTGTCTGTCTGTCTGTCTGTCTGTCTGTCTCTCTCTCTCTCTCTCTCTCTCTGTGTGTGTGTGTGTGTGTGTTTATGTGTACACTTGTCATACATAGAGGCCAGAAGAGGAAGTGGGTGTCCTGCAATCTCACTCTTGGCTTTTTTACTTTGAGTCAGGGTCTCTTGCTAAACTTGGATTTTCAGTTCTCCCTCCCACCATGAAGCTGGCAGCCAGCAAGCATCATTGATCCTCCTAGCTCAGCTAGCTTCGGTGCATGGCACCTTTTATATGAGTGCTAGGATGTGAACTCCTGTGCATTGTTGAGCAGCAAGAACTCTTAACTGCTGAGTCAGCTCTCCAGCTGCAAGGTCACCTCCCAGAAAAATAAAGTTTCTTACAGTCTACCCATATATATATATATATTTAAAATGATGGCACTAGAATCATGGAGGAAACATTAAAAAGTAGCTACCACTCACTGTCTACCAGTGCATCACAATTTCTCATTTAATTCCCATAACATTATAGCTCCTATGCTGTCCCCATTCTGCAGAGCATTAAAGGATCTTAGAGAGGTGAGATAACTTTTTAGACAGCACATAAAAATGTGGTGATCCAAACCTTGAACTATTAAGCTCCATGCTTCATATTTACTCCAAATGTAGGCTTTGCACTGCAATCAGGGAGAGTGTTCCTAGGAGTCTCAGTTAGATAATTTGTGTCATGGACCAGCTAGCTTGTTTTGGGCTTCAAGTAATGAAGTACCAAGCTGCTACCAGTTTCAGCAATGGATGCATTAAACTGTCTTATGTAATAAAATGTTTAGAGTAGGTAATTCTAGGGAAGAGACTTCAACTCAAGCCCTGGTTCTGTCTTCCCAGTGTGCCAATTGGTCCAGCATTTCAGACTGTCCCACACAGGACTCCTATTAAGCCTGGGATTTCTCAACATTTAGGATCACAAATGCTATCTCTGGCTTGTTTAACGATTTCCCCAATTTTATTTGGGCCCCTTCAAAGGTATTATTTGCCCTAAATCAGCCTGAGGAAACCATAAGAGAATGATGTCCCATTTCCCCTAAGGGGGGTTGAGTAGGTTTTTGGTTGCTTTCTTGGGTGATAGATGTTTTGTTTTCATTGGGAGTTGGTTATAAGTTATTATTGGTCTTATTTAAAGAGAAAACAAGGTGAGACTCAGGGATGTCTCTTTTTTTCTTTATCATTCATTCTTATGTTTGGATATAGGGGTTGAAAAGAAAGAAGGGGGATATAGAAATATATAAGGAAGATAGGACAAAAGGTAGATTATTGAATCTACTCCTCAACTTAATGCCTTAATTGTTACTCACAAGGTTATTTTTAGTTCACCGGTATAGAAATTTGTATATAGAAGCAAAATAAGTTTAATTTTAAATATGTTGGTATAGAATTCAAATTTAAGACCATTATTCACACATGATATATGTATATATATATAACCAATACAACTCAATTATAATACAAAGTTTACTTCCAATACTTTGAAAGTGCTATTGGAAGCTGTTTAGGATAAGTAATGTGTAAAAAAATGCAACTGGACCCATATTTGTCACCTTGCACAAAACTCATATCCAAGTGGATTAAAGACCTCAACATAAAACCAGAGACACTAAGTCACTTAGAAGAAAAAGTGGGGAAGAGCCTGGAACATTAGCACAGGAGACAACTTCCTGAACAGAACACCAACAGCCCAGGCCTTAATATCAACAATTAATAAATGGGACCTCATAAGGCTGAGAAGCTTCTGTAAGGCTGGAGACACTGTCAACAGAACAAAGTGACAGCCTACAGACTGAGAAAAGATCATCACCCACCCTACATCTGACAAAGGTCTAATATCCAAATATATAAAGGACTCAGAAGCTAAACACCACCAAACCAAATAACCCAATTGAGAAATGGGGCTTGGAACTAAACAGAGAATTCTCAACAGGGGAATATCAAATGGCCGAGAAACACTTAAAGAAATGCTCAACCTCCTTAGTCATCAGGGAAATGCAAAGCAAAACAACTCTGAGATTCCATTCTTACAAACCCATACAGAATGCTAAGATCAAAAGTTCAAGTGACACCACATGGTGTCGAGGATGTGGGGAGAGAGGAACACTCCTTCATTGCTGGTGGGAATGCAAACTAGTACAGCCACTTTGGAAATCTATCTGGCGCATTCTCAGAAAAATGGGAATAGGGCTTCCTCAAGACCCAGCGATTCCACTCCTTGGAATATACCCAGAGATGCTCCAGCACACAACAGAAATTTGCTCACCATGTTCATAGCAGCCTTATTCATAATAGCCAGAACCTGGAAACAGCCTAAGTGTCCCTCAGTAGAAGAGTGGATAAAGAAACTGTGGTACATATACACTATGGAATACTACTCAGCTATTAAAAACAAGGAATTCCCTTTAATACCTTTCTTTTAAAAAATAGATTTTAATACAATATATTCTCCCCCAATTTCTCCCAGATCCTCCCTAATTACCCAGTTTCCTGCCAACTCTTGCAAATTCTCTCTCTCTCTCTCTCTCTCTCTCTCTCTCTCTCTCTCTCTCTCTCTCTCTCTCACACACACACACACACACACACACACACACACACAGAGGCATCTGAAAACAACACAAAACAAACAAGAATAGGCTAAAACAAATCTCAGAAAACAAGCTAAGGAAAAAGTTCAAGAAACACATAGAAGTGCAGCATCACACACATTTGCGCACACAGAAATCCCATAAAAACACAAAACTGGAAACCATAATGTAATGCATACAACAAAGGACCTGTAGAACCAAACCCAAAAACCAAAGCCCTGACAAAACAGCATGAAACAATGAACCTCCAACTGTGCCATCAAGTTCATTTTGTGTTAACCATGTACTGCTGGCCATATGGCTTGGGCTTGGCCTTAAGTGTGGTTTGTATACCTAGTGAGATTCAGTTGGAGAAAACTAATTTTTCACTTGTGAGTAGTTGGAGATTGGAGACAGCTTCTGGGTTAGGGATGGGGACATGTGTCTGCTTCTTCTTCAGCTCTAGGACCCCCATGTGGTATGGTGCCCTGTGCTTCCTGCCTCCATCTCTGTGAGTTCTTAAGTGTGTTGATGTTAATTTAGAGGGCCTTGTTTTCTTGGTGTCCTCCAAGGAGTGTAAGTGGCTCTTGTACTCATTTTGTCTCTTCCTCCTCCACAGGGTTTCCTGTGCCTGAGGGCAGGGATTTGATCGAGGCAGCCCATTTAGAGCTGAGTGTTCCAAGGTCTCTCATTCTCTGCATAATTTCTGGCTGTGGGTCTCTGCATTTGCTCCTATCTGCTGCAGGAGGAAACTTATCTTATGATGGTTGAGTAAGGGACTGATCTTTAAGTATGCAGGATGTCATTAGGAGTCATTTTATGGAGATATCTATCTATCTATCTATCTATCTATCTATCTATCTATCTATCTATCTATATTAGAATAGTTGTATTTGGTTCTTCCTTAGGTCCCTATCTTGTCTAGTCTGAGGTTCTTGACCACTCAGTGTCAGGATTGGGTTCCATCTCATGGAGTGGTACTTTTTTTAAAAAAATATTTTATTTTGTTTTTTAATCTATGTGCATTGGTGTGAAAGTGTCAGATCTTGGGGTTCAGACAGTTGTGAGCTGCCATGTGGGGTGCTGGGAATTGAACCCGGTTCTTTTGGAAGAGCAGGCAGTGAGTGCCCTTAACCACTGAGCCATCTTTCCAGCTCCCCATGGAGTGGTACTTAAATTCAGTCATTTCCACAAGCTTTGTGAAGCCATTGCACTAGCACATTTTGCATGCAGGCACCATTGAAGATGGAAGGGTTTGTAGCTGGGTTGGTGTTTACCATTTTTCTTTGGTAGTGTGTAGAGTACCTTCTTTTTTATGTATTTTATTTTAATTTATTAATTTATTCAGATTACAACTCAATTGTTATCCCATCACTTGTATTTTCCCTTTCCTCCCTCCCTCCCGCTTTCCCCCTATTCCCCTCCCCTAGGTCTATGACCAAAGGGGACCTCCTCCCCCACTATATGGTCATAGGCTATCAAGTCTCATCTTGGTAGCCTGATTATTCTTTCTTTAAGTGCCACCAGGCCTACTCACCAAGGGGAGGCGGTCAAATATGGAGCACCAGAGTTCATGTCAAAACTTTAAATCTCTGAAGATGGAGTACCTTCTTGATCTATCAGTATAGCAGAACATTTTTAGGAGTCATTTTATTCCTACATTCCTACTACTTTAGTAGCTTTGTACGTTCTTTCTCGCTTCAAGACTGCTTTTTGTTTTCCCAGAACCATGTGTTGGAGAGATTAACTTTTCAGCAACATAAGTTCTTGAGGGTTCCCCCCCCAAAAAAAAATCAGTTGGCTAAAAATACAGGAGTTACACAGCCAAACATCGGGCGGAACACAGAGAGCCTTGTAGAAGAGAGGGAAGATGGATAGATGGACCCAGAGGGAACAGGAGCTACACAAGGAGACCAACAGAGCCAAATAACCTGAGCCCAGGGGATCTTGTGGAAGCTGAAACACCAACCAAGGACTATGTATGGATGGCCTAGGTCCCTTACACATATGTACCTTGTGTTCTTGTGGGTCACTTAGTAAGGGGAGCAGGGGCTGTCTCTGTTGCATGCTTTTCTACCACTACTCTCTCCTGGGGCTGACTTGCCAGGCCACCCTGGTAAAGGATGTGCTCAGTCCTTATGGGTAGATGCTTGAAGATCCCCTTTTCTGAAGCTTAGAGCAGGAGGTATATGGAAAAGAGGGATGGAGGGTAGGACCAGGAAGAGAGGAGGGAGGGGCCTATGATTGGCATGTAAAGTAAATAATAAATTAATTTAATAAAAAGTACATGAATTAATGTCTGTATTTTGAGTTTTATTTCATTGATTTATGTTTTTTGTATTTTAAAGATATTTATTTTATTTTATTTTTTTTAATTTATTGAGATTACATCCTGATTATTATCCCATCACTTCTATCTTCACATTACTTCCTCCTCCCTCTTTCACCCTATTCCCATCCCCTAGACCTTTGATACTACCATATGATCACAGCCTATTAGGTCTCATCCAGATAGTCTGCTTCCCCTTCTTCTGTGTCTGTTTTTTTATGTCAATATCATGCTGTTTTGATTACTACAGCTTTGCAGTATATTTTGAAGTTAGGTGTTGTGATGCCCCTATCTTTGTTTGCTTTTGCTTTGGCCACACTTTAATGATTCTATGTGAGTTCTGTGGTTGCTTATTTAGTTATTTAAAAATTGTCATTAGTATTTTAATAAGTAAAGCTTGGAGTATTAATTATTCCAATTTATAAGCATGAGATTTCTTTTCAATCCTGGGTTGTGATTCTCTCATTAGTGTTTTATAATTTTCAATAAAGATATTCTTTTTATAGATATTGTGAGATTGCCTTTCAATTTGCTTTTCATCTAGCTAGTTATTGGTACATCTTATCCAGTAGAGGTCACTAGATGCCTAGAGGAAGAGGTTACTTAGAGGGTAGGTATTGAGTACTAAACTATAGTTTGAGAAAGTAGTTGTAACATTCTATAGCATAATACGGTAATTATAATATAAAGTAATTAATTGCACATATCAAAATAAGTAGGGGGAAATACTTTGAGACTTTTTGATATATAAAAATGAAAATATTTTGGGAGTAAAGTCTACTACTTACCCTGATTTGTATACATGCATCTATGCATAGAATTAAATATCATGACTTACAAATAATTACAAGAGGTATATGCCAATTTAAAATTAATTTTAAAATTAAAAATAGTCTTTGTGCATGAGTCACCTTTTCTAGATAAGAGTAGCTTTCAGTCTCCTCTTTTAGAGCTTATATATTATGGATTGTGAGGGATAAATAAGTACCAAGCCTTTCCTGTCAAACTTTCTCACCACTTGATCTGAATTAATATGGACCTATGAATTGGCCTTGTCCCATGCTATGCATAGAAAGAAATAAAGTACAATGAAAGAAATTATCACCTGTTGTAGGTAATACAGAAGTTATTTTCTGTTTAATTTCTAAAATTATATTTTCTCTCAAATATCTAACTATCAGAAAATTCCTTGCTATATTTTATTGTAATAAAAATTCAGCAGTCTCTCTCTCTCTCTCTCTCTCTCTCTCTCTCTCTCTCTCTCTCTCTCTCTCTCTCTCTCTCTCTCTGTGTGTGTGTGTGTGTGTGTGTGTGGTACAAAGTTGTCATATCACATCTTGTAATAGTTCAGTGACTTAAAACATCACATAATGGTTAAAAGATCTTTGCTGTAGCAAGAATTCTCATTTGTTATTTTGTATCCAACATTTTTATCATCAGCCTCTTACCCCTAAGGAAATCTAAAATCTGAATGCTTGTCAAAATATTTCATAACTTTCCTGAAAGTGGAGTACTATGAAACCAGAATTTGAATGTTTTTAAAATGTAACTTGAATTCTGAATAGTACTATCTCCCACTGCTACCACCAGCATCACACACACAAACATTGTGGTTTAACTGCAAAATGTCCCACAAAGGCTCATGGGTTTGAACATCTTCAGTTGGTGACACTGTTTTGGAAAGGTATGGAACCTCTAGGAGGTGGCCCTTCACTGAAGTAAATGGATCCTTTGGGGTAGGCCTTGAGGTTTTTAGCCTGGGACCACTCATAATTCATACCCAGCCACATGGGTGTGAATGGAATGTGAGAAGCCAGCCTTTTGCTCTTGACACCTTATCTTCCCTGCCTGCTGCCATGTCTTCTCCACTGGGATGGACTGTATCCCTCTGAGACTGTAAGCCAAAATAAACCTTTTACCTATAAGTTGTTTCTGTTTGAGTATTTTATCACAACAACAACAAAAAAGAAACTAAGAAAATAAAGAAGATCTTTTCTATAGTTGTAGGAAATAATGTTTTTCCACAGATTTTTCCAAATGGCACAAACCATCTTTACTGCCAATCAGTGATTTGATTATTTCAAAGTTTTCCTCCTTCCTTTAAATACTTTCTGAATCAGGAAAGAAACTCTTGAGCACCTGACCCTTCTATGAAAATAGCAACACCAGTTAGCTCTCTCAAGAAACTTGAGGCAAAGAGGGAGTAATTATCTTGTGAAGTCAGTCAATACTATTGTCAGCCAGTCTAGAGCATTTCTTCTTAATTTGATCTCCATAGAGTCAGGGAAAGGAAAGACAAAGGTACCCAAATTATTAGGACTAATTGCTTCCTCTCTGGCCTTGATATTGTCTTCATTAAGTTTACAGTCTCAGAAACAAATTATATCCTTTCTGTGTGACAGGTACAGACTTCAGCGATTATTACAAAATCAGAAATGCCTTGGGCCCTAATGGGCATCTATTATCGTCTTGTTAAATTGTCATGTTGTCTAACAGCCTTCTGAGTATACCAATAGATGTGGCCTGCTTTTACTTTTCATGAGAGGATTCTTTTTGCAGTGAGTAGTTAATCATAACTGGTCAAAGTTATGAGAATAAGTGACCATGAGTGCTCAACTCAAAATGAGACACCTAAATCAATACACACACAGATCAAAGAATATCTGGGAAGGGAGGTGCAGAAAGAATGGAAGAACTGAAGGATTGGAGGAGTGCTATGAAATGGTGTCTTCTAGATATGACAGAGATGTTGTATTCATGAACGTATTACAGCTGTGGTCAGCAGTACAAGGTCAACTCAGTCAACATTCCATCATAGTTCATGCCCCACTCCTAGCTAAAGAGCTATTGGCAGTTGTTGGCGATTGGGGGAAGGAAAATCAGTTTTCTTTAGGGGTGTGACCCCTAGAAGATTGCCCATGCTCTAGTGGATAGCTTGTACTAATTGGATTCAGTGTGTTATTTTTTAATAGAGGAGGCTGAGAAAAGTTAAGTTATATGCTTATTTTCGCATAGCTGGGTTTTTTACTTGGGTTGATTTGATGCTGTTACCAGAGCTTTTAGCTTCTTCGATGCTGCTTTATAAGCCATTGGCTATTACTTTCTACTACTCTGTTTCTCACCACAGGAATCATACAGTCAATCCTGAGTACATTTAAAAGCAGACATCTTGATTTCACAAACTTTCTACTTCTCAAGAAATCAATTAGATGAAGATTCATTACACATCCTGGATCTGAAGTGTCAAAATAAGTCATATGAAGTGTCTTTATATATTTCAAAAAGCTCTTTTATAACAGTGTCATCTTCATGTTTGAAATAAAAATGATGAGAACAAAGAGACTACTTTTAGAACATGTGCTTAGTCTAAAAGAAGATGCTTTATTCCAATCCTTCTCAGTAGCTTGTTCCTCCTCTTATACTGCTGTGAGACACTATTCCAGTGGAGAGGTAAACAAATGTCTACCTCCACCATATAGGAAACTGACAATAGACCACCAAGAAGAAATACCAGCAAAGTTCAACTCAGTGAACCAATCAGTATCATTGGGGTTACTTTCAGGAGAAGCAGGTATTATGAAGGACTTGCCTACCTTGTCCTTGCAAAGCTCAGCAGTCAACTTTCCTGTATTCAGTTTGTCCAGTATTCTACCTTCAGTAGAAGCAAGGACAATTCTTGCCCAGTGGCTAGCTTGCTACATATGAGGCCATCCCCTAAAGGAGAATTTATTCATGCACATCAGCTTCTTCAAAATCAAAAGGGGTTCTGCCAGGAACTGACATGTCTCATTGTCAAAAAAGATTCTCAAATTAATAAAGCATCTTTAAATGTCATATTCTAAAGATCTCTGGTGTTTTTGAAGACCATCTATTTATCTCTATTATATCTGATACTAGTTTCTAACTAAATACTGACGGGTTAACTTAGAAAACTAGTACCTAACAAAACCACAAGTTTGATCAACTATTAGCTTGCGTCTCCTAATTATCCTAAACAATTTGTTATAGTTTCCTTCCATGGACTAGAACTTCACAAGGCATTTTCAAGAATTAGATAGGTAAAATACCTAAAAATAGTTGATATGTAGTATGCTACAACCAAAATGTAACCTTAACTTTGTATCAATATACAAAGGATCTGTGCCAGTGTAACCAATTATAACCTTAATTTTGTATCAATATACAAAGATCTATGAGTAGTTTCAATAATGTACCATTTTTGTTATTGTTCCTATATATTTCTATATTTCCCTTTTTGTCTAAATAAAAATGAAAAATTTTAACTAATACAATAAAATTATTTGCAATAATGAAGCAATTTTAAGTTTAATTTCGATACATTGGTATAGAATTCAAATTTAAAATAATTCTTCACACACACACTATATATATATATATATATATATATATATATATATATATATATATATATGTACACACACACACACACACACACTCTAATATGAGGTATTGTACCCATACAACTGAAGTAGAATACAAAGTTTACCTCCAAAGTGCTATTGCAGGCTGTTTAGAATATGTAAGTTATATAGATTTAATTTTTTAATTCAATGGTGACCAAATAAAGACCATTTGCCACTTATGTCTGTAGAGGGATGAAGAGACAATATGGAAGTGGGCAATATCACTTGGCCAATTTACTCTTTTTCTTGTCACATTGTCTCTTGATAATCTGTCTTTTTTTTTTTTTCATATGTTTCATTTTCCCAGTGATCTTCAGATTCTAGTTAGATGTTTTTATTCTCTTGGAAAGATAAAAACAAATTTTTGCCCAAACCTTAAGTCTGGGGATTTCTTTTTCCATGTTCTGGCTATTATGAATAAGGCTGCTATGAACATGGTTGAGCATATGTCCTTGTGTGTTGGAGCATCTTCTGGGTATATTCCAAGGAGTGGAATAGCTGGGTCTTGAGGAAGCCTTATTCCCATTTTTCTGAGATAGCACCAGATAGATTTCCAAAGTGGTTGTACTAGTTTGCATTCCCACCAGCAACGAAGGAGTGTTCCTCTTTCTCTACATCCTCACCAGCATGTGGTGTTGCTTAAATTTTTTATCTTAGCCATTCTGATGGGTGTAAGATGGAATCTCAAAGTCGTTTTGATTTGCATTTCTCTGGTGACTAAAGATATTTTCAAAACAGCATTTCTGTGTAGACTTGGCTGTACTGAATTTGCTTTTTAGACCAGGCTGGCTTAAATCTCATAGAGATCCTGCCTGGCCTTTCCTAGTACTGAGATTAAAGGCATGCTCCACCATACCGATTCAACATTTCAAATCTCTTAACTATGTTTTTAAAACCAAACAAAACTATCCTTTATATTTAAGAAGAAAACTTTAGTCTTATATGTTAGTTTGAACAAAACGACCATGCTATCTGATAAACTATCACCTCTCATTATTCAGGAAATCTCTCCAGTTTGAATCCAATCTTTATCAATTTTGATGGTGTCCATAACTTTTCTTCTCTTGTGGAAACAAAGGCAAAGCCTGTTCCCTAATGTAACACATATCCTGGTTTCCATTCTGAGGTCAACACCTCTTTACAATACACAGGTTAATTTAATTCAGCAGTTTTTTCTATTATTTCTATTTCTCTCTGAAGCTGTTCCTTTTTCATTAGCATTTAAAAATTTAACATTAATAAGCACTGTGTAATCTATATTTGAGGGTCTTTATTACCATTTTGAGTTTATTAAGCATATCTTTAAAGTGCAATTAGATCTTTTCTTGTACTATTTAAGTCCTTATCACCTTGTAAGGTTTGAAATAAATTACTCAGTTCTTACATAGTTGATCCATTTGTAGGCTGTAGCCAGTTAATATCTTCCAGCAATCTTTGAAAATCATTAAGGGTTTGTAAGTGATCTTTCCTGATTTGTACGTTTTGTGGTCTAATTTTCTGTAGGCCTATTTTGTATACTAGATAATTAATAGAATCTCTTCTTTGTATTTTTTTCAGGAGCAATCTGTAATCCCCAACAAGGTAAAGTTCTATTTATTTCATAAAAATCTTTTCTAATGTACACGTATCTGAATCAGCCAGGAAGATATAATCCATATAATGGTAAATTATGGATTGAGAAAATTTCTTATGAATTATTTCCAATGGCTGTTGTACAAAATATTGGCACAAGGTGGGACTCTTTAATAGTTCTCGTAGTAAAACTTGCCAATGATATCTCTTTATTGGGCAGCTTCTATTGAAGGTAGGTTCTCAGAATACAAGCCTCTCCCTATCATGTTCATGTAAAGGAATTGTGAAAAATCAATCCTTCAAATCAGTCACTATAATGGGACATTTCTTAGATAACATGGAAGGCAATGGTATTCCAGATTGTAAAGATCCCATTGACTGAATAATTTTATTAATTTCTCTGAAATCTGTTAACAGCCTCCATTTTCCAGGTTCTTTTGGGCTGGTAGATCCCTCAATGTGTTGAGCATTTAGCTGCTCCTGTACCAGCTGTTCTAGTGCCTGTAATTTTTCTTTTTTCATAGGCCATTGATCCACCCATAGGGGCTTGTCAGTAAGCCATTTTAAAGGTATGGCAGTAGGTACCTTTGAAAGAGCAACACTTGTCATGTACTGCTTATGGACAACCTGGACCACCTGTGACTGTTCTCAATAATACTTTTTACTATTTTTCACATTCTTTATCTTATAGATTGTTTCTGAGATTGGAGGAATGCTAAACTGTATTTTCCATTGCTGTAACAAATCATGTCTCCATAAATTCATGGCTATATTAGCCATATATAGCTTTAATTTTCTGATTTGTCCTTCTGGCCCTATGCATTTGACCCATCTTACACATTATTTTACCTGAGATAACTTTCCAGTCCTTAGCAGCTGGATATTTTCTTCCTGAAGAGGCTAATCTGGATACCAAGATTTTGGTGAAATTATCATTACATCTGCTTCTGTGTCTACCATACTTTCAATTACAACGCCATTTGTTTCTATTTTTAGCTTAGGTATTTGATCATTTATAGCAGTTTGCTAATATATTTGTTTTGTAGTCTTTCTTGAATATTTTTGTTTTATTTATTGAAGTTGTTCTGTCCTTGGTTACATCTGGAGCAGTGTTGTTTTTAACAACGGCACTAAATGCTTTATTTGCTCTGTGGATGAGTTTTTACTATGCTGACAGGGAATGATTGAATTGATGTTGAGGTCTTCAGGATGTCCCCTTGGGCATTTTCCAAAAGCAGAGGTTACCTTGTCTGTCTATAGTTGATCTGTACTTGTTAGTCCAATGCCTGCCCTTGCCACGCCTTCTGCATACTCCAGAAGATTGGGAACTTCTTTTTGGATTATCTCTAGAAAAAACATTGTTTCTAGGAAAACCTTTTTTTACAATCCTTTTTCAAATGGCCTTGCTTACCACAGTTAAAACATCTGTCATTTTGATTTTTCCTATGTCTTTTAGAAATTACTTCTCCTATCAGATAAGCATCATAAACATGAGATCCAATATCAGCCATATGTCTAACCCATTCCTCTACTAGTGCTGATTATTCAACCTTATCCCAAGCATTTAAAGCTGCTTGAAGACATAGTGCCAAGGTGCGATTATCAAATTCCAATTGCCTTTGCAAATCAGTACATTAACCTTCACCTAGTATCTGATCCTGGGAAGCATCAATACCTCTGGTCTGATTTCATTGTTCTATGGTATTTGCCTCATCTTTCCACCATGATTTCTATTGTAACTGAAGAACAGGTTCCAATATCGCTGTTGTCAACTCATACCAGTCTTGTGGGATAATTCTATTCTGAATTGACCAAGACTTTAACATCTGCTTAACATAGGATGAATGCATACCATAGGAGATGATTGCTTCCTTAAATCTCCTCATAACTAATAGGATGCCACTCAAATATTATATAATCTTAGGGGTTCCTATCTTCTTCCAGCACGTCTTGTACAGTAACTGGATATACCAAGGCTGGCTTTATATATGCTGTGGTGTGGTAGCATCTTGTCTAAATTCCTTTGTCTATATCTTACTATTTTTCTTTAGTCTTTCTACGGTTTGTCTAAATTCCTCTATCTGCATCTGAGTATTTTTATTCTCATTTAAAAGTCTTTCTAATTTTCCTTCTAAGGCTTGTATCCACTTTTCATATTTTTTTTTACTATTTTTTCTTAGAGCAGGTACAGAAAGCCATTATGACAAGATTAAAGTATAAAATAACAAAATGATAATAATAATAATAATAATAATAATAATAATAATAATAATTGGTATTGAACTAATTTTATTAAAATGATTTAGCTTTTCATTTAATGCTTCTGTTTTTAAGCCATCTGGACTAGCACTAAACAGGGTTCTAGAGCCTGCTATTGAGTTCCATCTACTTCCCATCCTTAACTCTCTCATTGAGGATTTCCCTGATGTCTTACAAAATTTGATAGCTTCTCAGTTTACCCACATCTGGAGAGATCTCTCTGTCTGTGGGGTCATGCCTCTCATTGGAGTGCCAAATGTTGTTTTAACTGGAAACCCCAGAGTCTTCTATTTTATAAATAAAGACTCAGGAGGCAGATGTTCTGGTAAAAAAAAAACATGCTAGCTCAGAGAGACAGAGAAAGCACTCAGCTGACCTTCCTATTGCCTACTCAGCTGATGCCCTAATGGAGAAGGTCCCAAAAGGCTCACTAGCTCAGCTGACAGTCCAGGAGGAAAAGGCTAAAAAACCCATGGTCAAAGGCTTGCTAGCTCAAGGCCCAAAAAGCAAAGAGCAAGGAGTTGTGGAGTTCAAACCAAAATCCCAAGAGTAAAGCCCAAGAGCTAAAAGTGCAAAAGACCCCTTCTACTTCTACATGTTGTCTTAAATATCCCTCAACTCAAAGTCCTTCCTACTCTCTATCCCTGCCAGCTGGTTTCTTGCTCTACCTCTTGATCTAGGGTTAACTTTATTAAATACTATGTACAGAGAGATAGCTCTGTGATTAAAGGTGTGTTAGGGATCATCCACAAGAAATAGGGATTTACAGTTCAACCTCTGGGATCAATGACAATTTTTTTATTGTTCACAATCTTGGAGATCATAGCAGGATCAAATATCCTGCAACACATGATGTCTATTAATTTCATTATTCTCCATTTAGTTTCTGTCTTGATGTTCGTGACAGTGGGGTATTGAAGTCTCCCACTATTAATGTGTGGAGTATGATGTGTGATTTAAACTTTAGTAGTGTTTATTTTACAAACGTGGGTGCTCCTGCATTTGGGGCATAGATGTTCAGGATTGAGATGTCATCTTGGTGTATTTTTCCTTGCTTCTTGGGTCTGTTTGCCTGGAATATGTTTTTCCAGCCCTTTACTCTGAGTTAATGTCTATTTTTATTACTGAGGTGTGTTTCTTGTATACAGCAGAATTATGGGTCTGTTTTCCCATTCATTCTGCTAGACTGTGTCTTTTTATTGGTGAGTTGAGGCCATTGATAGACATTAATGATAGTTGGGAGGTATTAATGGCCAGTGGTTGTTAGTTCCTGTTTTGTTTTGCTTTGCTTTGTTTCTTGTTTTTGGTGTTGGTGATGATAGTGTGTGTGTTTCTTTTCTTTTTGTTTTTTCAGCTGTGGGGTTATATATTTCCAGTGTTTTCCTGGGTGCAGTTAGCCTCCTTGGGTTGGAGTTTTCTTTCTCATATCATCTGTAGGGCTGGGTTTGTGGCTAGGTACTGTTTGAACTTGTTTTTTTTTTTTAATAGAATATCATCTTTTCTCCATCTATGGTGATTGAAAGTTTTGTTGGATATAGTAGTCTGGTTTGGCATCAGTGGTCTCTTAGTGTCTGCATGACATCTGTCCAGGACTTCTGGCTTTCATAGTCTCCATTGAGAAGTCAGGTGTAATTCTGATAGGTTTGCCTTTATATGTGACTTTGACTTCTTCTCTTGAAGCTTTTAATATTTTTCCTTGTTCTGTACATTTAGAGTTTTAATTATTATGTGGCAGGAGGATTTTCTTTTCTGGTCCAATCTATTTGGAGTTCTATAGGCTTCTTATATGTTTATGGGCATTTATTTCTTTAGGTTGTGGAAGTTTTCTTCCATGGTTTTGTTTAAAATGTTTTCTAGGATGTGGATCTTGGAGTCTTCCCCTTCTTCTATTTCTACTGTTCATAAATTTGGTCTTTTTATAGTGTCCCAGATTTCTTGGAAATTTTGTGTCAGGAACGTCAACCATATCTTCTACACTTGAGGTTCTCACTTCCATCTCTTGTATTCTGTTGGTGTTCCTTGTGTCTGCAGTTCTTGTTCTCTTCCCTAGGCTCTAGGATTGCCTCAGATTGTGTTTTATTTGTTGCTTCTAATTCCATTTTTAGGTCTTGAATAGTTTTATTCATTTCTTTCATTTGTTTCTCCCATTTGATTTTATTTTTCTGTAATTTTTATAGGATTTATTCAACTCTTTCATCTGCTTGAATGTATGTTCCTGAATTTCTTTGAGAGATTTATTTTCCTCTTTCAAGGCTTCTATCATTTTCATCACCTCAGACTTAAAATCTTCTTATGCTTCTTTGGTGTTAGTATCTCCAGGGCTTGCTGTTGTGGGACCACTGTTTTCTGGTGGTGTTATATAGCTCTGACTTTCCTTGCTTGTGTTCTTGCACTGGCCTCTAGACATCTGTTTGTCTCTGCTGCTAGCAGTCCTGGAGGTTCCTCTAACAGGGTCACTGTCTGTGTCTCAGGTGGGCCAGGCATGTTGGGAGCAGATGAAGAGAGCTCCAAGCTAAATGATGTTTTCTAGGGCTCCCTGAGGCCTCCTCAGGATGGCAGACAATGGATGTTGGAGCCTGTACCCAGCTCAATTCTGCTGCGTTCACTGTCTATGTCCCAGTTGGGTCAAGCAGGAGAGGAGGAGGCTGAGAGAGCTCCAAATCAAAAGTTGCTCCAGTGCCCCTCAGGCCTTCTTGGTATAGTGGACAATGTAGGTTGTGGCCCACACTTGACTCATCTCTGTTAACCAGACCCTGCTGTCTGTAACCCAGATGGGCCAGGCCAGAGAGGAGCAGGTTGAAAGAGAGCAGGTCTCCCACAGGCCTCTTTGGGATGGCAGCTAATGTAGGTTGTGACCCCTGCCCAACTCAACTCTGCTTATTTGCTCTCTGTGTCCCAGATGGGCCAGCCCAGATCTCTTACCATGTCTTTTTATCTTGCTGCTGCTGCCGCCGCCACCACCACCACCCATCATCACCATCATCATCATCACCACCTCCTCCTCCTCTTCTTCCTCCTCCTCCTCTTTCTTCTGGTATATTATGGAGTTAAAGGGGCCTGTATCCTTACACTATGTTGTAAACTTGGAAAGTGAGGGAATAGTATTTTGTTCATAGCTGTAGCCCCAGTACCTAGCCTAGCCTAGGCTCCCCTTCAAATATTTTTGAATGAGTGAAGAAGGGAATGCTATGTACTTATGCAAACAAGTAGATCTATAAGGATATTCACTAAACTTGTTACAGTGGTACCACGGGAAATTGAGATTTCAGGAAGAAGACTTTGATGTTTGACTTTATAGGCTTTTCTATTGCTTTTGTTAAAAAGAATTTTATTCATGTGTGTGCACATGAGCATATATGTTTGCATGCATATGTGTGCCAGTGAATCGCATATGTGTGCCAGTGAACAGAGTTTTGAGAATCAGAGGACAACCTCAGGGGTCATCCTCAGGAATGTTATCTGTATCCTTTGAGATAGGGCTTCTAATTGGTTCACTAATTAAAGTTGGCTGGCCAGCATACCTGTTAACCCCAAGGACCTGTCTCTGCTTCTCTGGAACTTGGCATGCATCAGCACCCCTGACTTTGTTATGTTGGTGTTAGGGATTGAACTCACATTCTTATGCTTTTACAACAATCACATTATCTACTGAGCCATCTCTTCTGTTCATGCATTTTTTTTCCTTAAAATTTTTCTGAGACAGAGTCTCATCTATAGCTCAGGCTGACCTAATCTCTCCATGTAGCTGACACTGGCCTTGAGCTCCCGACCCTTATGTTTCCACCTTCCAAGTGCTGGAATCATAGACATGCCCCACAATGTTTTGTTCATTGTTTGTGCTTTTATAGCAAAACATATTTTATAATTACATAGAAATAAACAGCAGAAGCATTTTAAAACAAAAGAGCTTTTAAAGGACAAAGATGATTAGGAAAGCATGTTGGGCAGCAGGTGGCAGGATTGTTTCAATGGTCTGCTTCTCTCTGCCAGATTGCTATATATCAAGAGCCCACAAGCAGGCTAGCCTGGCACAGACAGAAGGCTAGGAAGACTGACATAAATGTATCAAATGGAAAAGGAACCCATTAGGAGTGCTATGTGACCAGTGGCTATCTATGGGTCTGTGGGTGTAGGGTTACCATGGGTTTTAAAAGTACTCTGGTGTGTGTGTGTGTGTGTGTGTGTGTGTGTGTGTGTGTGTGTGTGTGTGTGCGCGCGCACGCGCGTGCTTTGTTTTTCCACACAGTGAGCACAGAGAACTTGTGAAATACAAGAAAAAGGAAAGTGCAACTGTAACCCCAACACTGGAGATGCTGAAGTAATAGGATCAAATAATATCAGGCTGGGATCTAACTAAATTTAAGTTTAACCTGAGCTATCTAGTAAGACCCTGTCTCAGAATCCAAACCAAACCAAATAATTATCATTTAACAAATCTTTTGAATAGCTTTACTGAGGTATATCTGATACACAAAAATTTGTATTGATTTCATGTCTAGGTTTCAACAGACATAAACATTCATGATTTCATATGTAAGTTTGGACAGATGTAAACACACAAGATATCACCACCACATCTTAATAGATGTCAGGTGCAGACCCCTTGGGTAAGAGTCCACACATAATCTAGATTATAGAGGTATATATTGCATTGCTTGCTCAAGAGGGCACCATTTTGGGATACAAATGTTATATAGTCACATTCCCCAATATCATGGGCTGCTGGGCTACCTTGTTTTAGGACACTAACCATTTTCTAGGCATTTACTGAGATGTTTGGGAGCAATGTGTTTGATGCCTAGCTAGTTTGATGATTCCAGTTTGTATGTCTCTATAGATACATACTTGAAAAAGAAAAATCTAGAAATAAATTCTTATGATTTCCTCTCTCTTCCTCGAAACTTTTACTGTAGCTTCATTACAGCTGTTGTTAGAAAAGACATTCATTACAGCTGTTGTCATGAAAGACATGTTGACGCTGAGTGACTTTGTCTTGTGATAGTTGATGCAGGTCTAAGTAACTGGGGTGAACATATTGACAGTCACACCTCACTAGCCCTTATACCACTCTGGATTCAGAATCTACTGCTTATCTTGCCCAAGATTTTTCTTCAAGATTCTCTCCCTTGTCTGCCATCCCTGCCATGTGCATGTGCCACATAGAGGCATGTACACATGTACCCACACCAAGGTGAACACACCTGTCTCAGGGCAAGATCATAAAACCTTTGCTTCTTTGTACATTAGCATTCCAGATACCAGGCACAATCCTCTTCTACCACCACATGGTGAATAGCCAATGCTCAGCATCCTACTAAACACCTGCTACTTCACCTCTCCTCCTCCACTCCACTTTAAACACTCAGCTTGGTGTCTATTATGCACATTCTCCCATCAGGACCCCTTGGGATGCAAGCAACATCATTAAAACTGGTTTGAAGACGTGTGTTGGGGCATCAAGAAAACAAAGATAATTATATGGAGATGAAGATCTCATCCCATGGCATTTCTAAGATAGACAATACCCTGAATGAGAGAGTTAACTGGCTCTCCCTCCAGATACCCAGATCTTGCCCTCCATCTCAGCTTCTTTCTGCTGCATATCTATTGTATTCTTCCTTTTCTGCTTACTGGATGCCTCAGAATTTTTGCCCTTATTTATGTGGCCTCTCACATGGCCTCCTGTAAATATACCTTATAATATTTCAGCCAGATCAGGTGTATTTGAGCAAGATTCTGAGATTTCCAATGCCGTACTCTTATTTATTTTAAAATCTGGCTCCAGGGGCTGGGCGCGGTGGCACATGGCTTTAATCTCAGAACTCGGGAGGCAGAGGCGGGTGGATCGCTGTGAGTTCGAGGCCAGCCTGGTCTACAAAGTGAGTTCAGGACAGCCAAGGCTAACACAGAGAGACTCTGTCTCAAAAAAATCTGGCTCCAGGAATTCTAAATAGGGCATTAATCTATTTAGGAAAAGGGGCACGATTGCCTCCAATGCCTGTCAATTCTGCAGTCATCAGAAAGCACAGCTAAGGAGTTGATATGTTGGAGACATTTAGAGCCCCAAGGGCAATAGGCAGGCAAATGATCAACATCTCTAGTACACTAAGCCTGAAAACTGGTCTTGTAAAAACTCTTGCCCCTCAACCGAGAGGCTTCTTTTTGCAGTGGATAGTGGTTAATAGACAGACTCACAACTGGTCAAAGTACAGATAATAAGTGACTACAGTGTCCAGCTCTAAATAAGACAACTGTAACCTAGCTTCTCCCTGTTATGGCTCAGAGAACATCACATAAGAGCGTTAGAGAAAGACTAAGCTATATGCTGGAGAAAACTACTTCCCAATAGTGACTTCTGGACATGACATGGTCCTTGCGCATGTGAACCCCCATTAGTTGTCGCTGCCTACACAAGACAAGGATAAGGTTAAGCTAGTCAATATTCCAGCACATATAGGGGAGGGGCTCAAGAGGCTCCACCTTTGGTAGAGGGGCTGTTGGCAACTGTGATGTTGGCGGAGGGATAGTGAGGTTTTGGGAGTGGCTTGTCTCCGGGAAGGTTGCCAAGCTTCACTGGATAGCTGGACACCCATGATTGTATGGGTAGCACTAATTGTACCCAGTAGTTTTTTCTTTTAAGGGAAAAGAAGTTGGGCAGTGGATGTGGAGAATATTCTGGGAGAAGGTGGTTTTAAGAGCATTTAATATATTATGAAATTACTACAGGAAAAAAATTAATTTGAGGAAAACATAACAATAAAAACCTTATGCCAAAGGGCTCTCTCTTACCTACAAAGCCTTGGTAGTTCTACATGAAGTTTCTGTAACCCGTCTTCAGGACTTCCAGAATTGACAGGCAGGTCTTAAATTCAGTCACACCCACTGAGACCTGTTCTAGTCCTTGCTCATCACTCCCCATAGGCTCAATCCAAGTCTCTTAATTGAGATGTTATATGTCTATACAATGGAATACCATACACCTATAAAAAGGAATAAAGTACTGATACATATTGTGGCATGAATGGGCCTTTGAAACATTATGTTAGAAAGCAAAACAGCCAGACACAACATCCTACATGCTATACGATTCTTTTCATATGAAAATCAGAGCTTTCTCAAGCAATTTTTAAGTATAATTACATACTCATGCAATAAATATGAGTGATATTGCTGGGTGTGGTGGTGCACACCTTTAATCCCAGCAATCAGCATGCAGAGGCAGGTGGATCTTTGTGAGTTTGAGGCCAGCCTGGTCTACAGAGTGAGTCAGGGACAGCCAGGGCTCTGTTACACAAAGAAGCCCTGTCTTGAAAAACCAAAGAAAGAAAAAAAGAAGGAAAGGAAGGAAGGAAGGAAGAAAAAAGAAATAAAGGAATAGAAAATCAAAGCTAGAGAAATCTACAGAGACATAAGATTAGTGGTTTGTTAAGCATGAAAGATTTAGAGCAGGGTGATAGTTAAAGGCTTTATGGTTTCACAAACATGTTTTAAAATTAATGAGGATGATGGTTGCACACATCTGTAACTACAGTAAGATTCCATGTCTTTAAAATTTTCAACGAGACAGCACAAAAATTAGCAATTGGCTTTTTCTTGAACTAGTAAAAATCATTCAAGTGAAATAAGAATATTATATACCCTGGACTGAAGTATACACAGCCTCCTCATCAGATGAGTCATAAACAGAAAATGGTCACACCAGTGAAATCCTATGCCAAGGCTCATGCTTCTTCCTCTCTACTTTTGAGGATGCATATATAAGTGGATACAAGAGTTCACAATGGTCTTAAATAGCTAAAGAGTCCAGAACTTAACCTATAAAATATTTTTACCTGCAGGAAATATAACATTAGGTTTAGAGCACAAGGTACAGGCATAGGATGGCAAGGAAGATGTGATTTCTTTTTTTGGAAAACAGACTGTAGTTCAAATTCTTCTGTTAATCAATAGGTGATTTTTCATATCACAGCCACATCCACAGAATTTTAAGATAGGATAGTATGTCAAAGAAATAAAAGCACTATTGTGTTTCCAAATCTTATAGCATAGAAGAAATATGAACAAAAACCATGCATACACAGATAATGCCATGCAAATAGAAAAACTGGAGGGTGAACCTTTTGAAGCCTGAGTTTCCCAGAGGTTGATTTTATATTATTCAGCTGTTAGGGTTTATGATTTTTATTTTTTAAGTTTTTAAAGTAAAAATACTTTAATTGACAAAGTCATCATACGTATTACAAATTAAAGTATATATCTTTTATAAGTATATATTCCATTATTGTACTATATAATATCTAATGATAAACTGGGAATGGAGGTTATTAGTATCTTTATTTCCTAATTCATTACAATTTCTTCGTATTTGGGGTCTCCAAATTCTTTATCTTTTTTGAAAGATTTGTTTTTATTTGTATGTATATGTGTGTATGTATGTGAGTATGTGCTTCGTGTACATGCGGTATCCACATAGGCCAGAAGAAGGCATTGGGATATCCTGGGGGCTGGCCTTACAGACAATTGCAAGTCACCTAATGTGGGTCCTGGGAACAACAATCAGGTCCTTAGTCCCTGAGTTATCTCTCCAATCCCTCTCTTCTAGTTATTTACAAAATAGGAGTTTTGTTGTGACTTCTATCCACTCCCTTGAGTTCAAGTCACTGGAGCATAGTCCTCAAGTTTAACTGCATTTCAGTAATCACTTCTCTCTTTCCTGAACTCCAGGGGTTAATCTTTTATCCTCTACAGCTAGAAAATCAACTTTTTAAGCTTCCACCTCTAAGTAATAAAGAACCATGAATTCAACAGAGGGATGGAAGAGGTACATAAGAGGGTTTGGAAAGAGTAACAGGAAGGGGGGGGGGGAATCTTATAATTGTATTATAAAGTCAAAAATATGGGCAAAAAAAAGGCAAAAATATGCACAGCTTACCTTTCTGTGTCTGGCTTGTTTTGCCTTTAAATTTCCTTTGTCTCCATCTATGTTGCCACATAGGCCAAGGTGTCCTTTTTGAAGAGTGAATAATATTTCACTGTGTATATGTCCCACATTTTCTTTACCTGTTCTTGCACTGATGGACACCTGTGCTGATTTCACATCTTGGCTATAATGAGTATCTCAGCTTTTAATGGGGAACTATTGTGTTTCTGTCACAAAGTTTTCTTTTCTTCCTTTTCGAGTTGATACAGGATCTTGCTCTGTAGTCTGTGCTGGCCTCTAACTCACATCAGTCTTCACTCCTCAGTCTCTCGACTCCTAGGATTCTAGGCATGAGATACCATGTCTGGCTTTGTGTTAGAAAATTCAAGGGCTGTGCTACATACCTATAAGCCAAACGCTGGAGAGGCTCAGGCATGGGGATCATGAGTGTGAAACCAGCCTGTGCCAGAAAGCAAAAACTTGTCTCAAAAAACCAAAGCCAAAAGTTCCAAATATATTTAACTATTAAATACTTTTAAAGTTGCTAGCACACCAACAGAGGCCCACAGGTATCCCATTCAAATAAACTAAGCTAAATGTGCTTTTTACAATTAGCTGTTAACCAAAATATGATTCACATACTGACTTAGCCTCAAGGACATTGAATCAAGTTAAATGCATAAAACATTATGTCATGCACCTTAAATATATGTAGTAAAAGATAATAAATAAATCCTGATAATCATGTTGGGAAACTATCTTCCTATAGTAATGGTTTTTTTTTTTTTAAGTTAAATCACTTTAATTCACACTAATGAGCACAAAACAGAATAAAATAATGGAACATATATTTGGGTTTTATATAGAGTATCATAAGACATTCAATCATGAGAGCATTGTAGTGTTCCCTTTATAACTTTACCATGATACTAAATATTAGGAATAAAGCCCCATGATACCCATTCCAACTTTAATATTGTTTATTCATTGATTCACTTTTTCTTGCCTGATACTATGAAACTCCTGTTTAACAAGACTATGATGGCGAAAAAGAAAAAAAAAGGACATAAATTGCACAATTCACATATTGATAAAGATTTAAATTAGTTTAATCCAAAACTCATGAGTGATGTTGTATACTATGGCTATTTCTCTTTAATGTTTATAAATGGGGCTGGAATGGACTGTCTTTGCTCTGGAGTACACTGGCTCTGTGTAGTGAGGAGCTGAGGTAAACAGTGGCCAGAGAAACAGATGCTCAATGCACATCTGACTCAGCAGTCTAAAGGAGCAAAGCCATGTTCCCTGTATTTTAGAAAGAAAGATCATTGGAGTGGTGGATGTGGAAAATGTTAGACCACATCATGAATTATGAAATTGTGAGACAATATGTATGGTATTGACCAGTAGTCAATGAGTTAGATCAATATCTTATCTACCCTCTTTTGGTGAGTAAGCTTGTTCCATTTTATTATTTGCAAAATATCAGAATATGTCATTACAACTTTGGTCCTATTCAAGTAATGAAAAACCAAAACCCAAAAACCAACCAACCAACCAAACAAACAAACCCTCCTGTTCAAGAGATTAGAATCTTCTGATGGACTTGGTCATTCACTTGACAAAGGGACCACCCCAAGGAAGCCAGGCTCATCTTAAATTGTACTGAAGAGGTAGGCAGAACAATTAGTCCTTTAGTGAGATATAGTATTTTTCCTTCCCAGAATTCCTGTCCCTGGTGCAGAAGCTTACTGAGCCACAGCCATGCATGGTCAAAAGTCTGCCCCAAGTCTGGGGCTTCTTTACTATCTCTCTCTGAAGCTTCCCTCCCCACCACATGGACGTTTGTCAGCTATGTGCCTCACTCCCATGACACATTAAATGGCTTTTTTTTTTCTTCATTTCTCCTCCATCTTCCTCTTCCAGGCAGCTGCTGAAATCTATACTTTGCCAGCCCTAGGGATTTTCTTTTAAATGCTAATAAATTTGATGAGACTAGGAATCCCAAGAGGAGTCCCCCAGTTTCCCCCACATCAATCCAATGATGATAATAATAATAACAACAACAACAGATAACACATATTCTGCTGGGAGGGTTTGGGTATAAAGTATTCCAGCAAGAGGCTCAGATGACAAGATATGGTCCCTACTGCAACACTCAAAGGTAGGGCCTTGAGAATTGATCATACACTAAGGGTCAGCCCTACTTAATATCTTAAGCCTTTGGTATTATGGCATTTAATGGAAGTTGTGATGGTTAATTGTGCTTGCCAACTGTATTGGCTTAACAAAATGTGTAAAGCTCCTGTCTACAAGCATAGCAGAGTATCATTAATAGTGTCAGAGGCTGGCTGTCTTCCATGGTGTGGGTCTTGGGTTGGGCCAGGCATTGGGTTGGACATTCTCTCAATCTCTGCTCTATCTGCTCTATCTTTATTCCTGCAGATCTTGTATGCAGGTTGAATTTTGAGTAAAAGTTTTTGTGGGTGAGTTGGTGTTCCCCTCTTTCTACTAGGAATCTTATCTAGTTAGAGGTGTCCTCTTCAGCCTCCATGGTCCCTGCTACAAGGAGTCTCTGCTAGAGTCTTCCTCATATCCTCTTAGAAGCTTACCCTGTCTTAGGTCTTCATCTTGTCACAGAGATGTCCACCCATAGTTTCTCTTTTCTCTACAGGCACTCTGTCCTTGCCACTGCCCCTCTCTGCTCTCCCCAAGTCTGATATCCACCCTCATTTCTCTCTGTGCTCCTTGTCCTACCTTGTTCCCTCTCTTCAACCACTATCACTGTCTATTCTATTTCCCTTTCTGAGTGAGATTTAAGCATCCTCCCTTGAGTTTTCCTTGTTACTTATCTTCTTAGGGTCTGTGAATTATAGTATGCTTATCCTGTACTATATGGCTAAAATCTTATAAGTGAGTATATACTATGTGTGTTTTTCTGGGTCTGGGATATTTCACTCAGGATGATCGTTTCTAGTTCCATGCATTTGCCTGAAATTTTCAAGATTTCTTTGTTTTTAATAGCTGAGTAGATTTCCATTGTGTAAATGTACCACAATTTCTTTATCCATTCTTCGATTGAGGGACATTTAGGTTGTTCCCAGATTCTGGCTATTACAAATAAAGCTGGTATGAACATAGTTGAGCAAATGTCAACAAGAAGACCTACAAAGCCAACTACAGAAGGGCTTGCTGAGATTGAAGCAGCAACCAAGTACCATGAATGGACTGGAGCTAGGCCTCCTACAAAGATGTAGCCAACGGGCACTTCAGGCATCATGTGGGTCCTCTAATAAGGGGAGTGGGGCCTGTCTCTAACTTGGACTCTGTTGCCTGCTTTTTGATTACTTCCTTCTGAAAGGGCTGCTTTGCTAGGCCACAGGGGAAGAGGACATGCTCAGTAGTTGTTTGGGGATGGTCCTTTCTTTTGAGGAATAGGGGAGGAGAGACAGGGAAAGAGGAAAGGAAGGTGGGACTGGGAGGAGAGGAGGGAGAGTTTTATGATTGGGATGTAAAGTGAATAAAAATTAAATTTTTTAAAAAGAAAGAAATGTGTAAAGATAGGTAAGTTTGCTCTGCAGGTAACTATAGGTACTTGTCACCAACCTTAAAAATCTGTTCAATCCCCAGCACCCCCACCTACTCTTGCAAATTGTCCTCTGACCGTCACAAATGTACTGTGGTATGGATGTGTCCTTACACATAAAGACATGAATATAATAAAATCCTTTAAAATGGAACACTTACAGTGAACACCTTTGGGCATATGTATCTGTGAAGGCACTTCAAGAGAGGACAGAAGAGCAAAGGCCTGACTTAGATGTGAGTTGGGTCTCTTCCCAGGCTTCATTTCAAAGGGGGAAAGGAAAGCTGTCTAAACACTGGCATTACCCCTTCTCTGCTTCCTGGTTACCCAACAGAGCAAGATTCTTCTGCTTGGTGTGCCTTCTCTGCCATTCCTTCATATTGTGAGCTAAAACACACACACACACACACACACACACACTTCCTCCCTAAGACAACTTTTGCTCAGAGTTATTGAAAATTAATTAATATAGAGGTGATGGAAAGCCAGAAGATGGAGTTAAGTGGGAGGAAGTAGATACCTGAGGATATGCCCTGGAAAGATATACCTGTGCCAAGCCCTGTCCTAGCTCTCTTTGCTTTCTGTTTGGCCATGAGAATAAGCCACTCTATTCCATGTTTCTGAAGCCATGATGTTCTGTTTCACCTCAGGTATAAAAGCAATGGAGTGACAACCATGTCACCTAACTTTTTTTTTTTATAGATTTATTTATCTTATTTTCTGTTTTGCTTGCATATTTGTATGTATATTGAGTGCATGTCTGGTATTCTTGGAGTTCAAAAGAAGACACTTGGGACTGTGGTTAAAGATGGTATAAGCACCATGTGTGTACTGGAAATTTAACCAGGGACCTCTGCAGAAGCAGCTCTTTAGCACTCCATGTCTTGTTTCTTTGTCGTCACAGCAACAAAATGTTCTGATGACATACAACCAACTTAATATGTTCTGGTTGCTACCTGGATATAGTGGCACATGCCTGTAATCGTAGCACTCAAGAGGAAGAGGCAGATGGATCTCTGAGCTCAAGGATCATTCTAGGACCGCTAAGGGTACACAGAGAAAAAAATAAGATCATTAATGTTCTTGCAGAGGACCTGGGTTAGGTTTCCAGTACTCATGTGAACCAGTCCCAACTCAAGGTCCAGCCGTCCAACACCCCCTCTTCTGACCTCTGAGGGCACCTGTACTCATGTGCACATAAATCCTCCTGCTCCAAGTATGTGCTAGGTGCAACTTGTGTGTGTGTGTGTGTGTGTGTGTGTGTGTGTGTGTGTGTGTACATTTGTGTGTTTATGCATATCTTCTCCAGTACTATAATTACAGCCATGCCACTGCACCTGGACTGTCATGTGGGTACTGGGGATGCAAACTGAAGTTCTCTTGCTTACATGGAAAGCGCTTTACCAGTTGACTGATCTTTCCAGCCCCAGGATATTCGAAGTAGTTTGTCTGAATTGACTCTTCCATAGACCTATGTGCTAGGTAAAATCCTCTTATTTGACATTTAAAGAAACCAAGGCACAGGAAGTCTCTCTCTCTCTCTCTCTCTCTCTCTCTCTCTCTCTCTCTCTCTCTCTCTCTCTCTCTCTCTCTCTCTCTCTCTCAAACACACACACACACTCACACTCCATCGCTCTGTTAAATAGTGGAAGTGAGTAAAGTCTATGACCCTAACCGTTGTACAGTCACACAATTTCATCAGACCATCCCCAAATGTGTTTCGAAACCAATGGTGCCTAGTTAAGATACTGAAGCAAGAGAATCCAATAAATAATTTAAGGATACGTACAGTTAAGTCCCAGCTCCACCTCCCTGCATTAAGGTGCTCTGAGGGACAGTATAGTGTGGTGACAAAATGCATAAGTCTCTCACTACCCATATTTGAGTCCTGGCTATGCTATTTGAAGCTGAGAAATACTGGGGAGTTTTCCAGTCTTTCTCATTGTCAGTTGCCTATAACATGGGGTGGATGATCCTGATCTTCTCAACCTCCCAGAGCTGCTGGGAGGGTAAAACAAGTTAGTCCTTATAAAGTTCCTTGAACACAGCACATGCTCAGAAGATGGAGAGTGTTTTCATCTTTCATCCACTCAACTTCCTGGGGCCCTTCCCTTAGTGTACAGCAAAAGAAGTAATCTGATGTAAAGAGTGGTGGTGTTATCACGACAGCCACATCTCATCACAGACATTTATGTGAGCCTTAACATGTACAGAGGAGCACAAGGTAGTCAGAGAGTGACAGCCACTGTCATGGATAATGCTACTGTCCCTCATTGGGAGCATGCTGATATTGCTTCACTTAAACTCAGGAAAGACTCCCTCTAGGTTTTGAGCATTTCAAGCCTAGGTTGGGTTTGTAAAAAGCACCATTTACTTAAGTAAAGAAAAAAAAAAACTAATAAATAGGAAAGTGATGTAATGATCCCTGGTTAAAGCAGGCAAGGGATTTGAGGAGTAGGTCTCTAGTTATCAGGCAAATGCCCTGGTCTCAACTGTCAGACTGTTTTCTTGTGTCTCCCTCTTCAGAAGCAAAGTAGTCCTTTAGTGCCTCCTTTCTGATGAAGACTGGGAATGCAGCTCAGTCGGTAGAGCACTTGTCTAGCACGAGTTCCTGAGTTCCACCCCTGGCACCAAATTAAAACCAAGTATGTTGGTAGACGCCTGTGAGCCCAGCACTCAGGATGTGCAGGCAGGAGGATCAGAAGTTCAAAGTCATCCTCAGCTATTTATGGTTAGAGGCCATACTGGAGTCTATAAGCCCATAATCTAAAAAATATCATTTTAATATATCACTGTCATAGAAATGAGGTTTTTTTTCTTTTTTAAAAATTTTTTATTATTAATTTATTCTTGTTACATCTCAATGGTTATCCCATCCCTTGTGTCCTCCCATTCTTCCCTTCCTCCCATTTTCCCCTTATTCCCCTCCCCTATGTCTGTTCCTGAGGGGGATTACCTCCCCCTGTATATGCTCATAGGGTATCAAGTCTCTTCTCGGTAACCTGCTGTCCTTCCGCTGAGTGTCACCAGGTCTCACCCTCCAGGGGACATGGTCAAATGTGAGGCACCAGAGTACGTGAGAAAGTCATATCCCACTCTCCACTCAAGGGTGGAGACTGTTCTGACCATTGGCTAGATCTGGGCAGGGGTTTAAAGTTTACTGCCTGTATTGTCCTTGGCTGGTGCCTTAGTTTGAGGGGGACACCTGGGCCCAAATCTGCCTATCATAATGTTCTACTTGTAGGTTTCTAGGACCCTCTGGTTCCTTCTACTTTGCCATTCTCCCATGCTTCTCTCATCTAGAGTCCCAATAGGATGTCCTCCCCTCTGTCCCAGTTTCCTGGTAAGTGAAGGCTTTGGTGGGACATGCCCCTTGGGCTAGTATGCAGATATAAGTGAGTATATACCATTTAAGTCTTTCTGCTATAGAAATGAGTTTTAAAAGAGAGTTTTAACATAGAAGGTTGGCATAAAGGGAGAGAAAATACTCCTGGGTGACCTAAATGACAGAAGGTATCTGTGCAAGAGCATGAATAGAACTGAATCTGCACTGTTAGTGATTTTTCTTCTTCTTCTTCTTTTTGAAGTTCTTTTTCTAATAATATATTTTATTAAGTCATTCATATTACATCTCAATTGTTATCCCATCCCTTGTATCCTCCCATTCCTCCCTCCCTCCTGCTTTCCCCTTATTCCCTTCCCCTATGTCTGTGACTGAAGGGGACCTCCTCCCCCTGTATATGTTCATAGGGTATCAAGTCTCTTCTTGGTAGCCTGCTATCCTTCCTCTGAGTGCCACCAGGCCTCCCCATCCAGGGGATGTCGTCAAATATGGGGCACCAGAGTCCGAGTGAAAGTCAGTCCCCACTCTCCACTCAACTGTGAAGAATGTCCTGTCCATTGGCTAGATCTGGGTCAGGGTTCGAAGTTTACTGCACATATTGTCCCTGGCTGGTGCCATAGTTTGAGCCGGACCCCTGGGCCCAGATTGCCCATCATAATGTTCTTCTTGTAGGTTTCTAGGACCTTCTGGATCTTTCTATTTCCCCTTTCTCCCATGCTTCTCTCACCTAGAGTCCCAATAGGATATCTTCCTCTCTGGGCCACTTTCCTGGTACGTGAAGACTTTTCTTCTTTTGCAGTGCTTCTCAACATCCCTAATGCTGTGACCCTTTAATACAACTCCTCATGTTGTGGTGACTTCCATCATGAGGGTCATAAAATTATTTCATTGCTACTTCATAACTCTGAAAGTGTTCTTTGACACCCCCAAAGGGGTCCCAACCCACAGGATGAGAATCACTGTTCTATTGGCTGACATCTTGAAGTGTACATGCAGATTATGGTACAAGTTTAGCAGCTAGCTTCTTGGAAGTCTTTTTCATGTCATTATGCTACAAATGTTAGCTCCTGTTCCTACTTTGACCTGTTCCTCCAGGAATGTGGATGGGTTACTGCTCAGAAGATTTCAGACCCCTTTCAGCCCAATCATGAGTCTCTGGTGCACAGCATAAAACACACACAGTCATTATCCACTGGCCCTGGAATCAAGCCTGTGCCTCTTATTGGTATCACAGCGCTCTGTGTGGCTGGCAGGTGCAAGTCAGCCAGTTCATATCTCTTCTGCGAACCTCAGTTCTTGTTCTATGTAATAACCAAAATCTGGTTTCTTGTCTTACTATTTAGGCTTATTTTTGCTTTGGCTCCAAGTTTCTAAAAATAAATTCAGTCACTGCCAAAAAGAAGAAAATAGGGCCTATCTTTGGGCATTGTGCCTACCCAACTCATACTTTCCAGAAAATACTATGGTGCTCATTTGGGCTTCAGATGTTTAGTCCTGATTCTGTGAGGAAAGAGCAGATATGAAAAAACACTTGAGGGAAATGTGTGGGTGTGTAACAAATAATTATAAGCCAGCTGGTAGGTGTTTAGTGAGTTACAAGTTACCGCCTCCAATCTTTTCTGGAAGTGGATGGGAAGACGATAAATAGTACATTAAGCTGTACATGAAGTGAGTGTCAGAAGCCGAGCTTAAACACACAAAGCAGAAGGAAGTGTGAAGAGCCTCTGTAGCAGCTACCATAGGTAGCAAGGAAGAAAATTGGCTAGTGTGATAATGAAGAGACAGGCTTGGACTCTATGCCCATAGATTAACGCAGCTCTCAATCCTCCTCAGAGAAGTGTCTTTGTGTCTTTGATGGTGGCGGTTAATAGACTCATACCCAGTCAAGGTTCAGAGAACAAATGACAGTGGAGTGCACAGCCTTAAATGGGTCGTTTGTGTCACACCCCTCCCCCTGCAAGGCTGGTAGCATCGGAGAAGATAGGGCTGGGAGAGTGTAAGAGTAAGAGTGATGACAACATAGCATCTTCTGGACACAGCAGGACCTTTGCATGTGTGAGTGTCCAGCAACTGCAGTTGCCTGAGCAACTGGAGTTGCCTGCACAAGACCAAACCAGTCATCATTCTAACATGGAGCGGTAAGGGCTCATAAGTCCTGACTCCTGAGGAGCTATTGACAGTTGATGGCAATTGGGAAAAGGAGTCTTGGCTTTCTTTAAGCGTTTGGCTCCAAGTAGGTTAACCAAAGTCTAGTGATTACATGAAAAACATTAAATAGACACAATATAGGTTATTTTTTAAAAAGAGGACATACATTTGGGAGAGAGATGTTAGCACATGAGGATACAGGAGTATGTGGAGGAGAGGGTAAGGGTGAATATGACTACAATACAGATATATACATTTACACAATTCTCAAGGAATTAGTTTAAAATGTGTGTGTGTGTGTGTGTGTGTGTGTGTGTGTGTGTGTGTGTGTATGCTTGAAAGATAGTGTGCCTAGATTATGTCCTGACAATCTAGAGTAAGGAAATTAACACAAATGTCCTTGGGCCTCAGTTTTCTAATCTCTAAAATGGGAACAGCAACAACAATAATAATCTGACAGTTACCTTAAAGAGCTATTGTAAGATTGAATGTGTTCTTAGAAAGTGACTAAAACAGAGTTCAAATGCATGAAAAGTGCTAAATATTGTTGTTGTTGTTATATTCTAAATGTTTCCAGAATGTTTGATTGACCTTGACTGTGATCACAGCTTAGTGACAAAACAAAGGAAAGGTAGATAAGAGGAGACCTTCTATGAGTAAAATTTCCCAGTCCAGGTCATTGACTACGATCTACAAACTCGATTGTTGTCTGATTTTATGCTCTTCTACACACCCACATTTTGAGGGCAGGGGAGAGTAGCGCATGTTTCCACATGGAAATTAAAAAAATTGAGATTGCTTATTTCGGGAAAGCACAAATAAACAACATGGAGGTACAAGAGGGACCGTCCCCACCTACTTGCTAGGCAGCTTCATAGGAAGCTGACCTTGGCCCTTTGAGTAGTGCGGGGGTCATCTGGGTCCCGGTCTGTCGCACACCTACTCTTTTCTATTCCACCATGTAAGAAAGAAGCAAGTCACCATTCTTTGGTTACTGATCACTTTGATGCGTGTAACTCTTCATTTCCTAGTAACCGTTTCCTTCCGCATTACTAAGCTCTGCCAACCAAAGGCTCTGAGCTCTTCCACTGTGACTCAGAACAAGAGGCGGGCACAGCATGGAAGAGCTCTGAGGCCATGAATCAGAGCTTTTCCAGTGTTTGTTGATAGGAAGGGAAGAAAGCAGGTATGGCAACTGTGATCACAAGATGTATGGCTTTGGAAACCTCTCAAACAGATTTCTAGTCACTCATCACCTCAAGAGTGTCCCTGAGAGGGTAAAGCACCTTGAGGTGAAGGCAGAAATGATGGCAGAGATCCACATCTACTTCGCGTTGTCATCTACCCACTAAGACCTTTGGCCTACATTGTGCATGAACAGATTTTAAATTTAAAGCTAATCACAAACAGGTTGAGATGTTTCTATAGGTGGAGCCCAAGCATAATGACCTCTAGCCCCCAAGTCCCAGGATAGGATGCATATTTTGAATGAGATCTTTCTTAATTGTCTCAGCTAAACCATTTACTGGTCCTGGCTGTTTTTTCAAACCAATTACCCTATTTCATTTCCTTCAGAATTCTTATTATTTAAGTCATCTCTTGAATTTATCCATGGGATCACCAGTTCTCTATTCTCTCAAAAGTACACTTGTGCAAGCATAGGGACTTTGGTTTGTTTACCAGAACAGAGTCTGGCACATAGTAGGTGCTCACTGAGTATATGTGGAATGAATGAAAAGATAAGTTTTAAGCAAGAATTCCTGAAAATAGAGCAATCACCCCCCCACCCCTGCACCATTGCCTTTGACAATGCAGACCTCACTCCTGTTGCCCAGGTCAAACAAGACTACCTTTCAGTCTCCCCGTATGCGTAATAGGATGAAGTTGTTGAAATGACAGGAACCGGGAGGTATTTGGCGAGTGACTCAGTGGACTTCCAGTGAGAGGGAAGCTGGAGGCCAAGAGCCTGAGAAGTCAGAGTATACTCTAGCATCCAAACACACTGGCTTGAGAGCGGAAGAGACTAACTCACTTCGAAGATAATTAAAATGCCGAAATGGAGTTTAAAAGATGAAGATAACACGTCAACCCCAGAGCTCTGAAAGTTCAAAGGTTTCCACTTTGTTAGATGTACATCTTCTAATGATCTCCATCTCCTCTTGGCTTTGCCTACAAGAAGCCTCTCTACAGCAGTAAGACATGTAGGTGGCAAGTATTATTAGGTCTGTGTGCAGGTGGAGAAAGTGAGGTATAGCTAAGGAGGCGTGAAGTGAATCAACAATCTGCTTTAGTATATACCATAGCCAGGTGCCACTCATTCAGTGCCTACTTTGCACAAGAGCTGGCATTGTTGTTCATACAACTGCAGATGGGCAAAGCCATGAAAACCAGAGTCCTTGAGATGCTCTAGTGCTTAAGAGTAGTGGCTTCCCTGGATAAAATGGAAAGAATCTCCTGATGGTTTATGATCACAACACAACCTGGGGGCCAAGCACTGTGCTTTTCCTGCATTTTCTTACTGGGTCTCTATTGCAGGATATTTGATCACAGTGTGATCCCTGAGATTGTGAACTGTAAAACCCTGTCCATGATCCCTGACATTGAACTGCAAACCCCTATTCCTTTAATACAAGAACTTTCTGTTTATTGTAAACAGGTGGTTAAGGTGTGGCTCAGCCAGCCTTATACACACCTTTAATCCAGGAGCTATTTGTACACAGGATTTAATAAAGTTAACCCTAGGTCAGGAGGCAGAGCAAGAAACCAGCTGACGGGGATTAAAGAGTAGGAGGGACTTTGAATTGTATTTAAGACAGAAGTAGAAGAGGCTCCTTTAGCTTAGGATTTCAGCTTGGCTCTTAGAGCTCCTCAAATTCTTAGCCTTTGCCTTTTTTTTTTTTTGGCTTTGAGCTAGCAAGCTTTTGACCTTGGGTTTTTTGGCCTTTTCCATCTGGGCTGTCATCTGAGCTAGTGAGCCTTTTGGGACCTTCTCCATTGGGACATCAGTAGAGTAGGAAGTAGGAAGTTCATCTGGGTACTTTCTCTGCCTCTCTGAGCTAGCAGGTTAACTTTATTAAATCCTGTGTACAGATGGCTCTTGGATTAAAGGTGTGTGTAAGGCTGGCTGAACCACACCTTAATCACCTGTTTACAATAAACAGGAAATTCTTGGATTAAAGGTGTGTTAGGGCCCAACCACAAGAAAAAGATTTACAGTTCAATCTCAGGGATCACATTGGGACCAAAGATCCTGTAACAGGTCTCTATTACCTTTAAGGTAGCAAATACCTTAAAAGTCCATCGACATATGAAGAAACTAAAATGCACTGACTTCTTAATGTCCATGAAGCCACCTAAGCATGAATTACCTAAGACTGTCTGATTTGGTGTTTTCGGGTGTAACCAGGCCACGTGGGGTGCTGTAGTGCTTAGTGGAGCATTGGTATGGTGCTATGCCATACAGAGTGCAAAGGCTTACTCAGCTAGAGTCTTGGTGTCGACAAGAACTGTAACCATCCATATCAGCACTAAACGTGGGGTGAGTACCCAAGTGATGCACACCTGGAAGCCATGGAATCTTCCAGAAAAAGTGGCCACATGCTTGGAGTCTTCTGTGGTGCAATAACATTGCAGAAGGATTTCTCTCCAATAGCAGCTGCTTTTCATAACAGCCTCACATGCACAGGGTAACCTTTGGAAATAAGCTTCTCCAGAAAAGCCATTCCTCTAATGGCTCCAGACAGTGGCTGTGCTTACCTCCACTGCCTTTCCTTCTTGTGCCCTGGCTGGGAAGTAGTCAGTAATAGTGATGGTGCACATGTCAGGCTGGGACCCTAATGCCAGCTCTGAACCTGCCAGCAATATAAAGTTGGGCTGAATAAGATACTACCTGTATGGCATTTACTACAGAACTTGGCAGACAACTAACATTACATAAGGCACTGTGCTGCTTCAAGTAAGGGATGATCCTGCCTTAGAAGCCTGTCCCATGAATAGGCTATCAGCTATGCTAAGCTAAGTAAAAGCTGAATATCGAGGGCGAACCTTACAAATTAAAACCTCTGTGCAGAGCCACAAGCCCACACCTGTAATCCCAGCACTTGGGAGCGGGGGACAGAGGCAGGCAGATCTCTTGTGAGTTGGAGGCTAGCCTGGTCTACAAAGCAAGTCCAGGACAGCCAGGGCTACAGAGAGAACCCCTGTCTTGAAAAACAAAACAAACAAAACAAAAATCCCTTCGGTTTGGTGCAGCAAGTTATTTTCTCCTCCCCCTTTCTACTCTTGAGCTGCAGAGTAGCTAGATTGTGGCCCACCAGAAGCCACATTCTGTGACCACCAAAACCTAGAATTGCCCACCTTTGGCTTCTAGAAAGTCTGGGTAAGTGACTCAGCACTCACTTTCTAATTCCCCCAAAGTACTCTGAAGTGAGCCCAGCCTGTATCACAGCAGTTGCCAGTGCCTATTATGTGAACCTCCCACTTCTCCCCTCTTTTGTTTCCCCAAGGTACCTGGGCCTTTACACTGAAGCTGAAGGCACACCCTGTCTTGCAGATTACTAGCCTGTGGCTACTGAGGCTCTGATTAGATTTAAAATAGCTTTAATCTCTGTTAGGGAAAGGTCAAACCCATTCAAGAAAATGTCACCACCACATTAGGCTTTTCCCATTCCCCTCTGCAGCCTTTACTCTTTCCTGCAGACTGCCTTGTAGTCGGGCCCTCCATTTTTTCCAAGCAAACGACAGCAAACCGTTATATTTCACATAAGGAGTACTCAAACAAGAAGCCTATAATGTCTCTGCTTTATGCTCTCAGTGGGGAGAAGTTTGATAATGAACACCTTTTATTCTCTCCAAGGAAATCTATTGCTATTTTTCCCTTCCTAGTTAAGAACTTTGGGAACTTTATACTGGAAAGTTTCAGAGAATAAAAAGTCATAATTGGCCAGGCATGGTGGTGCATGCCTTTAATCCCAGCATTTGGGAGGCAGAGGCAGGCGGATCGCTGTGAGTTCGAGGCCAGCCTGGACAAAAAGTGAGTCCAGGACAGTCAAGGCTACACAGAGAAACCCTGTCTCGAAAGCCCCCCAAAAAGTCATAATTGTCTTTTCTTCTTGATTCAAGAAGCACATATTTATAAGTAAAATGTAATGCAAATTCATGCATGTGGATAATTTTCACAACTTTATCTATTCTTATGAAATGTCAGATATAGCCCAAATAAAAATACATGGCCCATGCTTTTACTATGGAATTCATAGATTTGACTTCCTAGCATCTGAATTCTTTTATATACTTATCTCTTCACTACAACAGTGTGATGCTTGTTTGTTCCTATTCTTCTACCCCTCCTTCCATAGCCTTCTACTTATAGTTACTCATCCCTATACATGACAGAAATAAAGACTATGTGTGATTGGTTGAATTGTGTCTTGCAAAAAACTCTTGCTGATTCCCCAACTCCCCATACTTCAGAATATGGCACTGCTTGAGAATAGAGTTGCTGCACAGGCAATTAGTTAAGAGAGTGTACTGAGGTAGGATAGAGCATTAATCCAATATGTCTATTATTTTTATAAAAGTGGGAAATTGGCAGAAACATACACATATAGAATGCCACGTTAAGATGATGGCAGGCAATATGAGTATATGGAAATAAACAAGGGACTCCAACAACTGCCAACAAGCCAGCAGAAGTCGAGACAGAACCAAGAGACAACCCCATCATCACTAAAAGGAATAAATTGGGCTGGCATCTTAAACTTTGACTTCTAGCCTCTTAGAGTCATGTGATAATACATTGCTATTGTTTGAGTTGTAAGATTTTGTGGTTAACAAACTAATAAACTATTTATATTGTCAATTAATATTCATTTTGATTACATAGGGTGATCAAATATCCAACTTCTTACTGTCCTCTTATAGGTCAAGGAACTCAGACTCCTAAGGAAAGTCCTTAACAAGACCCCTCAATTTCAGGGCCCTGGGGGCCTAGTAACCAGATGTGTAATGACTAGCTGGTATAGCCAACAGTAATGGCAATTTATCTTCACAGCCTAGCACTTTGAAATAGGAAAGCATATGTTGCAGTTCAGTCTATTTGTGAGTAACAATGGAATTAAGAGAGCTGCATATAGTGTGTGGGATACCTGACCCATACTAGCATAGGCATCAGTCTGAGACCTGTGGCCTGGCTCTGGCCTGATTGAACAAAAAGGAGGACTTGACCATTAGCTTAGACTCAGATAGAGAACTGAAAAGAAAAGAACTCAATCTAGGACCTACACAGAGAGGAAAAGTCCCAGGGCTGAGACTCCAAGGCTTCAGAAAGTTATTGTCACGGGCCTTCAGCAAACAATATAGCCTCTTAGGATGCCTTTTAAAGAGTGTGTGAACTTAATGAGTGCTATTCTTGTCTAGGATCCAATCCCATATCCACTGGGTCAGAAACTCTGCCGTTGTATTCTTGGAGTCTACAGTTTAATATGCTCCATTGCTCACCATCATGTTAATAGTTCTTGAATCTGTGTTCTACTGTCCCATTTACCGTATTCTCATCAGCTGTTTACACATACTATCACTTTCATGCCTGATCTCTTGCTATTCTTAGCCTCTAGTTTGATTCCTAGTACAGTTGTTGATGTCCTCAAGTGATTTCTAGTTATATAAAGCAATGCCTCTACTTCCAGCAAAAGATGATCCAGAGCAAGAAGAAAATAAAAAACAAAGGTTAGTTTGGTAATAATTTTGAAACTGCTAGCCTAACAAGTTCTTGATATTGCCTGGCTTTTGATTTTCCAGAACTTGTTTGTCCTTCCTGAACATAAATGATCAGTATGCTTCACTAAAAATTTCCTTGAACTGGTTCTTTTGATAAATGGGGGGGAGGGGGCCTAGCTTTTGGGTCTTCAAGTCCTATCAAGAATCACATAATAGCTTTGCATATCAGTATATGACCTTTCCTGCTAAAGTTATTTCCTTGGGTCTGCAAACAGGAGTCTGAGAAGAGTCCTAGTACTAACTGAACTTTCTTGGTAATGTCACAACATTTCCAACCACAAACTTAGTCTCCATTTGAGTCAGAGCAATTAGAGGAAGTCTAATGGCTGTGTGGACAAAGGTACTGAGATAGCTTACTGAGGATGCAAGGTAGGTCAATAAAATGGAATCATGTCTTTTTGCAATTTGCATCATTTAGTAGGGAAATGCCCAGAAAACATTCTTACAGTAGTCTATAACAGTGTGCAGATCCCCTCTCACAAATGGAAGGGAACGGAACCAATGGAGACTTCCTCGATCTCTTCTCTATCACATTTTCACAGTCTTTCTACAATTCAAAATGTAAATTTTGATTTTCAGAGGCTATGTCAGTGCCCAGATTCTAGTACCTGAGTTGATACCTCAGTGTAATGTCCTCATTTCAAACAATCCAAGATACTATTGAACAAAACCAATAAGACATTCACAAACATGTGTTCTTGGTTTTAGTATAAAATATACTGCAGTGTTAGAAAAGACAGGAAAAACAAGGAATAATTTTTGTGGGGCTTGGAGATTACCTAGTAATATCAAGAATCACCATTCCAATGTATTTGCATTATGAACCTCTTTTCTTCTACGGATGTCTTTAGTATCCCACCTCTTTATGAGACCTTGTAATCTTGAGGATCAGAGTTCAGGCCCTTGGAATGTACATAAGACTGAATGAGTGTGAGGGCAAACTATAATGGCAGGACTCAGGAAACAAAGGCAGGAGATCCCTGCAATAAGCTGGCCAGCTAGACTAGCCAATTAGCATGTTTTAGGTTCCGTTGAGAAACCCTGCATCAATGAATAAGGTAGAGAGCTATTGAGAATAGCTTCCAAGATGAGCCGTGGGCCTCCACATGCTAACACACATGTGTACTCTCACACATCCAAACACACACACATATTATATGCATACACACACACCAAACACATACACATATAATACACATTTTAAACAAACAAAAACTGTAAAGGTAAATGTTGATTTAAGAGTTGATATCCTGTTTGGAAGTCAGGTCAGAAATTAACAGACCTAATGTATCAAATGATGTTCAAATGGATCTTTCCTTCTGAGAATATATCAGAGCTTGTAGTTTTCTGTTGTGAATTTTACCAGTTCTGAAGATTGCCTTGACAAGAACTCACCTTTTTCCTAGCGTGTGGAATTCTAAAGAGGATACTGAGCAATAAAAGACACCCAGGATGCAAACAATTTAGAGGGGTGATTCTTATGCAAACCAACCAACAGGAATTCTAGGTTTCATCAATTCCCAAGCATTGATTGGTCCGTAGGAGCTGTATCCCGTTCTGAGATCCTAAATCAGCCAGATGAGACTCTCTCCTGTTGGAAGATTATGGTTCTCATCTTAATATTTGGTGCCCTCCAAGATGCTAGAGTCTTCTCATTTGGTTACCATGGGGGTGAGGTGTTAACCCACCAGAGCACACTCTTCAGTAAACCAACCAACAAGATTAAAGGGGTGTGAGAGAGGGTTCCACAATATTACCCCCACATCAAGGCCGCTGAGATAGCACTTTAGTTAGCAGTAGTTCGTAGGTTCCAATACAAAATCTGAGTTTGAAGGTAAAAGACTCAAAGCACTGAACGCTCACTCTATTGCACCGAGATGTTCTCCATTGTTTATGAGTTGTCCAGATTGACCTCAAGTTGATGCTGTTCATGGATTCTGACCTAACTGAAGGATTACAGGGTTCTTTGTGGAGCTCTGTCTTGGGCCCATCTGCTCCAGGAGAAATCTGGACTCATGACACCTCTGGATCTCCTACTGCAGAAAGACCCTTTATAGTGTGAAGGTTAAAGGCACAAACAAGGGAGTCAGACACATGTGGAGTTTTTCTGTGTTACATACAAGCTTGGCCAAGTAACTCAAGCTCTTTCCAGTTTACAAGTTGTTGCTGGAGGATGCAATGAGATAAAGCATCTTAGGTCATAGCCTGGACTAGGAATAGCATAAGTACTGGAACCACGTGAGTCTCATAGTGTTTCTTCACCAACTCCAATCCACATTGAGAAGTACTGTGATATTTTTCCAGAGATCAACCAGGAAAGAGTACAAAAACAGGAAGATGGGACATTGGGTGTGGCTCTTAGATCATCCACAAGATGTGCCTGTTTTTTTTTTCTGCAGAAATATTGAATCCTCTTTGATTGAGTAACCCTGTCTTAAGTGTCCTAGCTCTGTACCTGATGCAAAGAAAAAAAATCCTAAAAGTTCATAGTGAAGCAATATCATTAAAAAAGCAACAGTCCTTGAGCCAGGGAGATTGTTCAGTGGACAAGTGTTTGCCACGCTGGCCTACTAACTTGAATTTAATCCTTACAATCCCATAGTAGGAAGAGGAAATTGAGCCTAAAATGTTGTCCTCTGACTTCCACATGTGTGCCATGGCAAGTTCCTGCTTGCATGAACACCTACACACACATACCTGCACACATAGATACATACATACACACAATGTACACACATACTTAAATATTCATGCACACACATAATACATTCATAAAATAATAAATTGAAATTTAAAAACAAAATATGGAGCAATCATTTCCATTCCTAATAAGTTTTACTTGAAAAGTCTACATAAATAAAGTGAGATACAAACATTATGAAAGTCTATAACCACAACTGTGAAAAGCTTACACGAAGCAAAAAGGAAATGTGACAAATAGCTGTGTTTAAAACTTTTTCTGAGTTATTATAGTCCCTTTCTCTTTGTTTGGTAATGACATTGACTTTCTAGTCATTTTCACAATTTTATGTAAAAGAAGGGTTTCTGTGTGCAGTTATTGTAAAGAGTAGCTTAAAAGCATGAGTTGATTTTTCCTCTATCCTAACCCGATGTTCTAGAAACTGATATTCTCAGTGGGGTGAGCAATTTTTCATCTTAAAATGGTTGCTGAGGAGAAGGGCTTACCTGGGCTTTACTGTGCCCAGAGAAACTCTGAATCACTTTCAAAAGAGCCATCATCTTCATTCCTTCTTTCCTTTCCAGTGGTGAATCCAGTGCAAGCCTTTTCTTTTCTTTTTCTGAGACAGGGTTCCTCTGTATAGCCCTGTTTATCCTGGAACTCACTCACTCTGTAGACCTAGAACTCAGAGATCTGCCTACCTCTACCTTCCAAGTGCTGGGATTAAAGGCATGTGCCATCACTCCCTGACTGCAACCCATGTTTGTGTGAGATCTGAGCACCAAGGACAAGGAACAAGACCTGTCTTCAGCAAAGAATGTGTTAGGTACATGATGGTGCCTGTATTTCCTGGGCAAAGGATGCCATGCACCTCCCCAGAAGCCACCAACTGCATTGCCAGATTCACTAAGATGTTTTTGAGGGCCCCTCAGTTCATTGAAAAACAAAAACAAAACTCTCATAGGGTATCAAGTCTCTTCTTGGTAGCCTGCTATCCTTCCTCTGAGTGCCATCAAGGAGATGTGGTCATATACAGGGGAGGAGGTCCCCCTCAGTCACAGACATAGGGGAGGGGAGAAGGGGGAAAGCGGGAAGGAGGAATGGGAGGATACAAGGGACGGGATAACAATTTAAATGTAATATGAATAAATTAATAACATATTAAAAAAGAAAAACAAACAAATGAAAAAGAAACTTCTATGATAAAATATGAATATGTTAAGTTTGTTAACAAATAAAAATTAAAAAATATCAAGCTAATTCTAATACACACAAAACAAAAACAAAACTCTCAAAGGTACTGTTCATAGAACAATGAGAAATAAATGTCCAGAGCACCACAGAAGCTTAGTACCTCCTTCTGCATTTATGGATACAAGAGAGAGTGAAAGCATCAGTGCCAGGCACTACATAATTAAGTGCCACGTGAATGCAAGAGAATCTCTTGGCTAATAGAACAGGTTCTGCAAAGCTCTCTGCTACTCTGAAGTTTCAGAGTCCCTTTCTTTCATTTATTAGGCTTTATATTTGAGGGTTCTAGAAAGTGCTCCAGAAAATTAGTGTCAAAAATCGACTTAGTCGTTTGCAAAAACCAGGGCCTGATAAGGACAAATTCAGTAGCGACCTGAGGAACATTCAAAGATAAACCAAGTTCAAGGATAAAGGAATAATGTATATTGACACATATGCATAAAGATGCTTCAGTAAAACCCAGTACTTTATTATTATATATGCCAACCTAAAACATTAGCATTAAGCAGCACAACACAGTAGCCACACATCTTCTGGCTTTGATCTCAGCGATGAATTTATTTATTTATTTACTCATTTATTTACTTATTGAGAGAAATGGAGCGTGCAAACTGGTGAGTCTAGGAGGAAATACTCCAAAACGTTATCAGTATTTATCTCTGGGTTGCGGTCCTTTTGTTTCCTTCTCTGCTTTTCTTCATTTTAAAGCTTCCCACAATGAGTGTTTATCACTTTTCACATCAGAAAAGCAGAGTGCCATCACGCATTGGGTGGTGAAGCAGTCTCGGATGAAGAGCTTCTTCTGAAAATCCTTGTACAGCTTTAAGAACTCTTTGATAGAAACTGTCTGGCTAATTGGAAATGAGGTCTTCACTAAAGTTTAGCCCTTTTTGAGGTGCCTGTTTCCCCACTGAGACTCGGGGACACAACCTCCCTTTGCCCCTGCCTTCGCTCTCTCCTGTCAGTCTTCTAACAGCTCTCCTGAAGCTGGAGCAATCCAGAGCTTGGTGCTTTAAGGGTGTTCCTCGTGAAATGGAGTGTGAGAAGTGTACAGGAGTCTCTGCGGGGCTCTGTCTTGGGCCCAACAGCCATTTGCTCTAGGAAAAATCTGGACTCAGGACAGCTCTGTATCTCCTACTGCAGAAAGAGCCTTCGGGGTGAGAAGGTTAAAGGCACAAGCACAGAAACACGGGCAATTTGTCTTTGTGTTACATATGAGCTAGACCAAGTAACTCAACTCTTCCCAGCTTACAAGCTGCTGTTTGGAGCTGTTAAGGACACAAAACATATAAAGTCATAGCCTGGACTTGGAATAACATTAAGTACTGTGTGTGTGTGTGTGTGTGTGTGTGTGTGTGTGTGTGTGTGTGTGTGTGTGTGTGTGAACAAGAGGTTGGTGTTGGATGTTTGATTCAATACTTTTTTGGTATGGTTGCACAGATCTGCCTGGCTACCTCCACCCCTTCCCCATCTGCCTGTTCCTCAGCATAAGGTTACAGATGCATGCTCGCCACCATGTGAGACCTTTCTGGGAGTTCCTTACTGTTTGCTCACCAACTCCAATCCACACTGGGAAGTACTGTAGTATTTTTCCAGAGGTCAAATAGGAAAGAGTATAAAAAGCAGTACGTTGAGACATTGGGGAGAGAAAGTGAATAATAGCACTGTAGGGTGTGGCTCTGAGATCATCCTCACAAAACACAGATTTCCTATATATAAAAAAGGTCCAAGTTGTGTGGTAGAGCACGGAGATGCCAGAAGGGTTTCTGATAAAATCGGGAGCTCCGTGGGCTTCCTGGAGGAGGTCCAGCTGAGGTTGGTTCTAAAGGGGTGGGAGGTATTGCAGTTGAGGTGAACAAGTCAAGCCATAATAGGAATGATAAGGCTGCTGGGTTGTGGGCTGAAGACTGGAAGGGTTACTAAGAAGGTAAAGTGCTTATTGAGAAAGCCTAAGGACCTGCCCTCAGATCCCAGTCACTCCCACCAAAGTCTCAGGAGGTGGCATGCATCTGTTACCTGATGCTGAGGAACAGGCATGGAGGGAAGGAGGAGGGGGGAAGGTAGCCAGGCCGATCTGTGTAGCTTGCTGGACCATACCTGAAAAGTAATAGAATCAAACATCCACCATCAACCTCTTGCCTACACATATACGCTGATGGGCTGTTGAACTAAATTTGTACCCTATTTGCAGAGTGCTTGGTGGGTGGAGGACAAGAATAACAAAGGTTCCTCTGATGATGCAAACTCCTTCGTTTTATGTCTAATAAACGAAACCTCAGAAAGCAACGTCTGTACCATAAGACAGCCAGCCAGGAATCCACACAGACTTTCACTCTAGGCTTCACATCTCCTCCTCTAGAGATGTGGCACTAGGCTGGTAAAAATTTGGGGACAGAGATCTTGCTGCAATCAAAACTGAGTAGTAGGTGTGGAGGAAATGAGATGAGCCTGATAAAAGGGGACAGGATTTCTTCTGGAGGCCATGGCAAATGTTCTGGAGTGAGGAGATAACTACGGTTGCGCAACTCTGCATATGCCAAGGATTATTGAACTCTATACCTTAAATGGGTGAACCGTATGGTATAGAAATTATATATCAATACAAGTGCCACAAAAATACTGACTGAATCTATTCTGAGTCCTGCCTCAAAAAACAGGGGCATGGTCACTAGAAGGAGAATGGGATGCGTGAATAGTAGAACAATTGAGAGGCATTTGTTAAAGAATATATAGCAACTACGGCATTTCATACATCCGAGCCAAAATCATAGCAAAACAAAAACAAAACCCAGAAAACTAGCAATGGCACTTTTGAGACGAAGATTATCTTCGTTTTCTTAAGTCCTTACATTTGGCTTCAGACGCCATTTCTTTATACACACCACTTCCCTTACCCAGGATGCCCTTGATCTCTTCTTCATAAACAGTTGAGATCACATGGTGGCCAGGTGTTAGGTTCTAAGTGTTTGCAAGGAGCTGGAGATGCTTTGTGGAGACCCTGTGGTGAGAGACTGCCCAAGTCAACAGACATGCCAGGTAGCTCCCCAGTTGCTCCTGGTAACATGACAAACACCACAGAGGCCTTTCAGCCTGGATTCTCACCCAAGCTTAAGTTTTACAGCTTCTCAGGAAACTCTAAAGGCTTCCTCAGTCTATTTTTTCTGCACAATGGTAAGCCTTCTGTAAATCAAAACAGGCATATGCGAAGTGATTTCTTCCTTATTATCTTTAAAAATAAAATAAGTTAAAAAAAAACCTCATACATAAACACTGTGCATCACTTCTGCCCAACTCCTCGCAAGTCCTCCTCCAAAATTCATGAACTCTTTCTCAACTATTATTGTTACATGAATATACTTGTGTGTGTGCACACACATGTGTATGTAACCTACTGAGTTCATTTAGGTTTGCTCATATGAGCACATGTACAGGGCTGACCACTTAGGATTGGACAATCTACGTATGAGTTTGTCCCTGGAGGAGACGTATTCTTCCTCTCTCAGTAGTCACTGACCACCTGTAGCTCTCCATGTAGGGGTGGGACCATGTGAAATTTCCCTTGTTCACATTGGCATGACAATTGCTGTTATCAGTATGCTGGCTTTCTTTAGGCAATCATATTGCTAAGAGTTCTTGGTTGTACTTCTAAAGTGGGTAAAGGCAGAACACTGGTACTATGAAGGGAAAAATGGAAATATGAGGAGGCTTTGAATGTGGAGGGGAAAGAGAAAGGAGGAGGAGGAGGAGGAGGAGGAGGAATAAATACACTAAGGATGTTTGAAGACATACAGAATCACATTATGTTTTCTTAGAATTACATATAGCATGTATGGGAATATACATGCTCAGGTTCTTGTTTTTACCTATTTACTTGTTTGCTTATTTTACAAAGCAGCTACGGCCCTGCCCTTGAAAAGTTTATGATTTCTCAAGGGAGGGAGAGATTATTTACGTAGCTATTGTAGTAAGTGCAGTTCAATGATGGCCCATAGGATTCCTGTACACAGCTGGGCACAGTGGCCATTCCTATAATCCCAGCACTTGGCGAGGCAGAGGCAGGTGAGTTCAAGGCCAGCCTGGTCTACAAAGTGGGTCCAGGACAGCCAAGGCTACACAAAGAAACTCTATCTTGAAAAAAAAAAAAAAAGATTGCTGCACACTCACCTTCATGTTTGTGCTTTATTTAGCTTCATCTAATTGTCTTCCTATGGGAAGTAACTACTAATAGAATAATACTCTCATGATTACGTGATATTATGAGGCAAGTATGAAGAGATGTTGCAGATGTAATTAAGCCCCAAATAACCTTAAATTATTCAAGAGGACAGTCAACATAGTTGAGTCAAATGCAATCAGAAAAGATAACTGTAAAATAAAAACTTAGACAAATGCTAAAGGAGAAAGCATGGTGACGTGGAGATAGCACAGTGATTCATACTGTTTTCCAGTACTGGTCTCAGAGCCTTGGTTAGGCATCACAATAGCCATAGCTCCTGAGTAGAGCCTTATTACTGGACTCTGCTGATTTCTGGGGTGCTTAAGGGCATCACATGAGTGAATAGAACACCTCATCAGACTCCCCATTTTTATATTGCCACAGTCCCATTAAACTAAGCCCCCATGCTTATGGCTTCATTGAACTTTAATTACCCCTCAAATATCTCACCTCCAAATACCATAGTGAGGTGAAAATTCAACCCTCTCAAGACCTCACAATGAAGATAGTGTCAACAGGAGTTATGATCCACCATTCAAACTGTAGAACCTAGTAGAAGTTTTTCTAACCGGAGTCAAATGATTACTGCATGACTTTACAATTCTATTTGTCCATTAAGATAAACTGGGAAAATTTCTAAAGTGACTCTAGCGTGAAAATAAGGCCAGGAACCATTAAGTTATTATAGTCAATGAAGCCAATTAGTATAATTACACATTAAGGAGATCCAGAAGTTAGCATGAAAGAGCCCAATGTCTTATTCATCAGGAAGAGTGTTACTTGCTTGATAAGACCATATATGAATAAACAAGCTAGGGCAGTTTATTACAGTAAAATTGCTCTGTATCTACTGGTGAAACAGAAAGAAAATAGGAAATCAATGCAACAATAATATATCCCCTCTCTTAGTGTACTCAGTAGTGTTAATGAATGGTACATGGGTGAGCAAATAAAAGGAAGAAAGAAGGGAGGGGAGTGTTGTATGGTAGCACTTTCCATGGGTTACTAATGAATCTTCATAGTTTGATTCCTAGTTTTGGCATTAAACACTGACTAAAAGCAACATAGGGTAGAAAATGGTTTGCTTCTTCTTACAACTCCCAAGTCACACTCCATCACTGAGGGAAGTCAGGACAGCAACTCAAGGCAGGATCCTAGAAGCAGGAACTGAAGCAGAGGCCACGAAGAAATGTTGCTTAATGGCTTGCCTCCATATCCTTTTTAGCTTACTCTCTTACACCCAAGATTTCTTGCCTAAGGATGACATCTTCCACAGTGGGATGTACCCTCGTATGTAAACCATTAGTTAAAAAAATGTCCCCATAGACTTGTCTATAGTTATTTTCCCTAGTTTGTGTCAAGTTGATAAAAAAGGAAAACAAAGAACAAAATTCAAGCAACCAGCACACCTTACAATACCGAAAAGTACTTATTATTATCTCTATTGAAAATATGAATGAAGAGGCTAGGCATGTTATAGCTCAATTGGTAGACTACGTGCTCAGCATGAGTCCATCCCCCAGAGTCTTATAAACTGGGCATGGTGGTGTATACCTGTAATTGAAGCACTTGAAAGGCAGAGGCAGGAGGATCCTAAATTCAAGGTAATCTTAGGTTACATAATGAGTTTGAAGCCACTACAGGATACATGAGGGCCTGTCTTAAAAAGTAAATGGGGAAATAACAAGATGAATGAAAGAAAGGGACAATGAGATGTTCTGAAATGCAAAAATGGTAAGATTGGCATATTAATGCGTCTTTAGGAATGATGAACACGGCACATGTTTGAAAGCATCATCAAAAAATGGTGTTGAATGTTTTGCCTTGTCAGTATTTATCACAATAATGCCTTTTCTTTATTCTGTTAAAAAATTAGATTAATAGATTTTTAAATGTTAAACCATTCTGTGAGGACTGAAATGGTTCTGTCTTTCTGCAGGTGTAGGGGCATTCTCTACTGCTGGATTAATAGCAGAAATATTTTGCAAGGTAGTTTTCAATATGTGTGAGACTGACAGGAAGCTTACTTTTTATACCCTTTGTTCAAATTTTGATATGTTATCATGGCATTGGGAGAATGAGAGGGGAGGAAGGGAGGGAGAGAGAGCAAAAGAAAGAAAGAGAGAAAAGGGAAAAGAAAGAAAAAGTTAAGAAAGAAAGTAAAAGACAGAGAGTTGGGAGGCAGAGACAGGCAAATCTCTTGAATTTGAGGCCAGCCTAGTCTACAGAGTGAGTTCGAGGACAGCCAAAGCTACACAGAGAACCCTGTCTCCAAAAACAAAAACAAAAACAAAAACACAATAAAAGGAAAAAAGAAAAGAAAGAAAGAAAATGACAGCAAAACACCGAGAAATAATAACTAGGACTTTTAAATTTTTGTCTATTTTGGAATATTTGGTGAAGTATCAACATTAACTGTTCCTTGAAAGTATAGAATAATTCAGGGGATGGTTACAAGAGAGAATAATGGAGTGGACTTTGATCAAGAATATCATATGTCAGCCTGTGACGCACACCAATAATCCCAGCAGTCAAGGAGGCAGAAACGGGATTTCCATGAGTTCAAGGCCAGCCTGGCCACAAAGTGTGTCCCGCCAAGGCTACACAGAAAAAAACTCTACAAATGTCATATGTCTATGTATATATGAAATTGTGAGAGAATAAACGAGTTTAGAAAAACAATCGTGTACCAGCATGACTAGCTATTTTTGGCATGCCTTATGTAAATTACAGCATTCTGTATGAGACATTGTATATGAGGTTTCTATTTTGCACAGAGGTATCTTGGTATGACAATTTATTTGTTTGTTCAGTGGAGTTTATTTTTAAATGCTAAGTTGTTTTACAAAGAAATTATACAGACACAACCGAAAAATTTATGTATATTGCTTCTTTGTGGCCAAAAAAGTAAATAACCTACTCATGAAATTCCTTGAGCCTGATACTGTTTAGGAGACTGGACTATTTAAGAACATTGCTAATGTAGTCCACAGAGCCAAAAGTAGCCCAAGAAATGCAGTAAAGAGTGTTGCTTTCAACCACATCTACTGTCCCTTTGCTCTTTTGGTAAATTATTTTTCAAGCTTTCATAATGCTTGTATGCTTGAGTCTATTTTCCCTCAAATCCCTGGTCCTCCCATTTTCCATCCCTCACCCCCTTCTGATGGGCCTTTTTTTTCCCCGGACAGCTTTACCTCTGCTTTCATGTCATATCTTTACACTGCTGTGCATCATATACAATTTTATTCAGCTATGTAAGATCCAGGAAGCACAATTGAGGAAAGTACATAGTTCTCTTTCTGGGATTGGCTTATTTGATTGACATGCTAACTTTCACTTGCATCCGCTTTTCTGAAAACGGCACCACTTCATTCTTTGCTCCTCTCATTCATTTACTCATTCACTGGTATAACTGCAGTCATCAAAGGATGTTTTCCTTCCTTACCGAAGGCGTGCTGCCACTGGCTGATGACAGACCAAGAAGGAAAAAAGGGCATGCAGAGGTATTCATCTGCATTTTCTTCAGGAGTCACACAAAACACCAAAGTCAAAAGGGAGCAAGTACAGCAGTTGAGGCCCAAATGCCTTCATAGGAAGAGAAGAAAATGGGAGAATTGTTGATAATGGATAACTTTTTAAAATATATTTTATTAATTTATTCATATTACATCTCAATTGTTATCCCATCCCTTGTATCCTCCCATTCCTCCCTCCCTCCCATTTCCCCTTACTCCCCTCCCCTATGTCTGTGACTGAGGGGGACCTCCTCCCCCTGTATATGCTCATAGGATATCAAGTCTCTTCTTGGTAGCCTGCTAGAGAATGGATAACTTTTAAAGGGAATGGGTGTGTCCAATGTGCAGACTATAGTTTGTAGAGAGTTCTCTTTGGAAATGATTTGAACCAAAAAAACAGACAAAGTAAATCTACACCGAAAGGGTGAAATTCCTGCGCTAAATTCAATCCGCTCTGGTGAATGGAATTTCGAGGAGACTGGAAGGCAGTCATGTTCCCTTCTTTGAAAGGGTAAGAAAGTTTCAAGAAAGCTTCCCTTCCTGTGTGTGTGAGGGTATGTGGAAAGAGGGAAAGTTGGGGGTGTCTTGGTTGTAAGGCAGCTTCTCTCCTACAAAGTGCTTCAATTTAGTTTGTCAAAGGCCCCTGTGTTCATACACGTCTGTAGCAAAGCTCTCGTTTCTTTCTTCCCCTCACTCTAGATTGTTCTGAATCAGCACTGGATTCTTCTAGGACCATGTCTCCATGCCTGGCACAGCTATGTGCACTATCAGTTACTGGATAGCTGATATAGATGAAGTGTTTTTTTCAGGCAACTTTACTGTTTAAGAAGTTTTGTACATCTTGAAATTGGAATTCATTTTTTTCCCTCTTTATTTCCTCCACTGTCTCCTTTCCTAGCCATCATGCAAGGCTAGAGGTCGTATCTGATCTTTGCAGAACTGGGCTAGTGGGTACCTGGTGAAAGTGGAAAACTATCCGAAGCCTTATTGGGCATTAGATTTTCCCTGTCTGTCCCCCTCCTACCCAAAAAGGCCTACTGTTCTTCCGGGGCCATGGTTTGAGCCTGCTGCTCTAGAATGTTCCACAGTGCAACTATTTCTTTCCTGTAGAGGTCATGAAACATAGATTTCGTCTTTCCGGTCTTGCTCAAATATGTTCATTTCAGTGAAATACCAATCCAGAAGCTACTTTGAAAAGTGTCATATGCTGTCTTCGGCCTTCGTTTAGGAATAACTTGTGCAAAAGCCACAAATGCTCATCTTTACAAAACCTCTACTGTGGTTTCGCACATCGGAGCTAACAAGTGCAGTCTTTCCTCTTACAGGAGTAAGAGAAAGTATTAGTACTAAGTCAGCTCTGTTCACATTTCCTGTTTCAGAAGCGCTAGCTCTAAAAATGCAGCAAGTAGCACTGTTCCCCAACTCTGTGAGGGACGTGGCCGAATTCCACACCACGGGAAAAATTCTTACTTATCCCAAGCTGAAAGAATGTAGACATTCTGCTCCCAAATGAGAGCAGATGTTGAGGTAGTTGTTTTGCTTAAGAAGCTAGTGGGCCGGGTTTATAATCCCAGCTCTTTGGAGTATGTGGGAGAAGAATTTCTGTGAATTCTAGGCTAGCTTAGGCTACATAGTGAGATGCTACCTCAAAAAGATGAAGGGAAAAGTGGAGGAAGAGGAGGAGGAAGAGGAGGAGGAAGAGGAGGGGGCGCTGATGATTGGAGCACTAAAAGACAGCACTCGTTAATTCTTAGGCATAGGCACATGAATAACATTCTAGACTGGCCTTTTGTATTGGTTTGTGTTTTATTTTATTGAGTCCCATTCTCACTCTGTACCTTGGAATGACCTCAAATTTGCTATTCTCCTGCCTCAGCCACCTGAGTGCTGGGATTTCAGGTATGGACTAACACATCTGAATGGGACTCATATTTTGTACACAGTGATTCTATAAGAGAGCCCGAAATTTCTAGGAAACATGCTTTTAGCAGAATTAATTTCTTTCATCTCCCCCTTCCCAATATGTTCCTCATTTTTAAGAGCTCATTCCTTGCCACATGTGATGGTACATGGCTGTAATCCCAGCACTGGGGCAGAACAATGAGAAGTTCACAGCCAGTCTAGTCTACGAAGCCATCCTGGGCAGCAGAGAGAGACCTTGTCTCAAACAAAACAAAACAAAACAAACTAACAAACAACAACAACAACAAAAAGAAATTGCCCCTTTCATACAGTTCTCTAACAGCTGCAGACAGGACCTCTATACGAAGGTCTTATTTCCTTATATAGTTAAGTATCTCAAGAGAAATACGGATACTGGCCTCAGGACCTGAGGTCCAGATCTTGGATAGGAGGAGCCCTGCTCTAGAGAGAAGGTATCTCAGATCAGGGATTTCCTGCCTGATGCCTCACTGCATTTCTTTCTTTTTCTCTCTCATAAAGGCCCTTCAGGATCCCCAGGTGCTAAGATGAGATCTGTGGTTAACAAGCCCCCCCATCTTTCTCAGTGCTCACTATGAAAGAACCTCACTCTGTCCATAGCATGAGCCTTTAATTTCTGTGCAAATATTAACTAGTACAAGGAACCTAGAAGTCTGGTGGCAAAAATAAGCAATGCTGGAAAAGCAGAAAAATACCCTGAAGAGTTCTCACATTTCAGGGCATCTCACAGGTCCCAGAAGACATCCTTTACCAAAATGGATATGGCTTTATCTGGATTTAGAAATGGGTGGTTCCCCAAATCTTTAATAAACAGTGGTGCCTTTTAAAGGCAACTTGCTTAAAATTGGTTGATCCTTTATCCTCCTTAAACTTCCTCTCCCTGGCAGGGAGAGGACAACTGTGAAAGGCCAAGGGGTCCCCAGAGTTTCCTGCTGTCCACAGAAGTCTGACTCTTAATTCCCCTTAAGGATTTCCCCAGCTCCACCCTCACTCTCAACCCAGATGAGTCAGTGCAGACACTAGTCATACCCTAGTCCAGTAGAGCAGGCAGAGCTATAAACTTCCCAGACTTTTTCTCACCAGGTAGTTTCCCAGGAGGACTTACACTTGAAAACGACCTAAGGGCCAGGCCTCGGGAGGAAAGACAAGCCCTTGGGAGATCTTGAGAACTAAGGTAGGGCAAGCTTAGCAGTAAAGGGCGGCAAGAGACAAGACTGCGGCCTTCTACTTTTCTCCTTCCCATTTGTTTCCAGTTTAGAGCTTCCCATTTATTTCACCAAAGTCTTTCTGACTTTTCTCCCCAGTTTTTCACTCCTTTGCTTCCTGAACTGTTCCAACTGGCCCCACCCCTCCAGCTTGTTTCTTCATCTCTCTACATTTTTGTTTCTTTGAACAGTTCCCATTCTTTGACCCAGAAGCAAATCAGTGTATCAGTGACACGGCTCACACACCCACACAGAGCCTTCCCTCCTTTCAGACCTATCTTACACTGGGAGGTGCTGTGTTTGGACAGCGAACCTTTTCTAGTGCTTCCTGCCCTATCTCATCCATTGCTAACATAGATAAGCCTCCTTGCAGGGTACATGGAAGGGTAGACTGAAGAATCTGAACCAAACTATCCCTTGTCTGGAGCAAAGATCAGAGCGTGGAAGGACAGATATTGGAAAGAGTACTATCAGAACCCCTTCAGCAACCTTGCTCAGCTTTTGCAGAATACCACAGCCTGGTTTGAATAAAACCAGGAGAAGCTTGCTTTCATTGCACTGTAGTTACAGATTCATTCAAAGGAAAATGTGCGGATCTAACAATATTCCAGGAACTACTTTAAGTAATGAAGACAAATGTGTCAACAAGACCGACAAAAAGTACCGCTTTTACATAATTTACATCCTAGGGGAGTGGTTCTCAACCTCCCTAGTGCTGTGACCCTTTTGGTAGGTAGTATCCACTGACAAAATGAGCCAATTCAAGCCAAATTTAAGTACATAAAGGCAGGTTTATTGGGTGTAGTTCTTGGGCGGGCAGGTTCACTGATCTTGCAGGAGGAGGTCAGTGAAGCCATTCTGCAGACAGGGAGACAGAAAAGCAAGGGGTCGGGGGGGGAGAGGGGGGGAGAGAGGAGAGAGAGAGAGAGAGAGAGAGAGAGAGAGAGAGAGAGAGAGAGAGAGAGAGAGAGAGAGAGAGAGAGAGAGAGAGAGAGAGAGAGAAGGGAGAGAGAGACAGAGACACAGAGAGAGACAGAGAGATAGAGAATGCTCCTTAGAGAAAATGCAAGAAAGGCAAGAGAGAAATTGGGTGCAGGCTCATCCTTTTTACATCCTGGGCCCCTGGCATACCTAGTGGCAGACAGGTGATGATGTCAGAGGTTGCTAAGTAACCTGGAAGCAGGCTCATGAAGCTGCTTATATGCTAACAAAAATCTGTGTTTTCTGATGGTCTTAGGTGACCCCTGTGATAAGGATCATTTGACAAAAGAGGTTATGATTCTGAGGCTGTTCTAGAAGCTGGTACTTAAGCATTAAGACCCATGAGACATTGGAAGCACTGCTTAACATTGTTAAGACCTCAGATCCCTTATCTGTCAGAAAGAGCCTTTGGCTTGAGTAAATCAATGCATATAGGGGTGAGCTCTCTGAGAAGTTGCACACACTATGTAAAGGTATGGTTTGACTACCCACACTCACCTTTTTGAAAGTAGTTATCTACAAGAAAGAAAGTGCTCGAAGAGTGTTTCACTTAGACATGCTCTCTCGGTGCAAGAGAGTGGGAGTCATTAAAGATAACCCAGATGGGTTAAATTGATATAACTACAAATACATATTACAAATATAGATGTGTAGTTTTGTGCAAATAATATATATTCACTAGGGGGGTGGATTTAGTGTGCAAGTTAAAACAAAAGAACAAAGATCTGCAAATTTATCACTATGAAGTGTTATGGATCTTTTCCACTTGTTCCCCCGCTCATGTGCACACCAGTGCACAGCATCATCTAAGGACACACATGGTGCTTCTGTTGGAGAGTGGGTCCCTGTTGAGCATCTTCCCACTCTGGCCTTCCTGGAGCATATTTCAGAAGATGAGACCAATTTGTTTGCTATAAGTGGTGTGTCTGTTTCCTAGGACTTGGCAGAACAAGATATCATTAACTGGGCATCCTAAAGGCAACAGAAGTTTTGTTTGGCTTAGGGAATCAAAAGTCTGAACCTAAGATGTCAGCAGGTTCGCCCCATCTCTGAAGGCCCTAGGGGAAGAGCCTTCCTGGTTTTCTGAAGATCTGTAACTTGTAGCAACTAGTCTTTAAATTGTGTCCACCTCCTCACTTCTCTCTCTCTCTCTCTCTCTCTCTCTCTCTCTTCTCTCTCTACTCTTCTCTTCTTTCTCTCCCTCTCTTCTCTTCCTCTCTCTCTTTTCTCTTCTCTTCTCTCTCTCCTCTTCTCTTCTTTCTCTCCCTCTCTCTCTTTTCTCTTCTCTCTCTCTCTCTCTCTCTCTCTCTCTCTCTCTCTCTCTCTCTCTCTCTCTCTCTCTCTCTCTCTCCCTCTCTCTCTCTCTCACACACACAAGCAGAGGGGCATGTCTAAATTGTTTCCACTATTGCTTCTGAGCCTTTTAGCTAAGAGCGAGTGAAAACTTGGCTCTTTAATATGGAGAATAGCCATTGAATTAGATAGGGGCCACCTTCCTCTTGTAGGCCATTGCTTTAATTAGAAACAACATCTGCTGGGGCTATTTCGCAATGAGATCACATAAACAGGTCCCACATGGGTTCACATTTTGGCGGACACTCTTTAACCCCATCAAAGCGTCACTCCTACTACTTTTTGAACCATGCTTCCAGGTGGGTGATTCCCCACCTCAAGAGATAGCTCTGCAGGCATTAGCAGCCTGGCAATTATAAAGGTCACTGGTACTGCTTTCTCTCCTCATGCAGGAAGTATCTTCATTTCCAAAACCCAGGGCCATTCATTTGGATATGAATATACTCAGGTGGGAACCCTTGAAAAGTGACACTTATTGTGGGACAGTGCAGCAGAAAGAAATTCTCAACTCTGTTTAGTCACAAAGGAGCACCTGTGGCACTACAGCTCTGAAAGCTCCTGGTAAGCATTTTGGCTTGTGGCGGGGGTGGGGGGGGGGTGAGTGGCATGGATGAAAAGACAGAGAGAAAACTAAAATGATTTCTAACTGCTAGTTGTAGATACTTTGGAGATACTCCCATGTTTTTATAAAAGTGGATCTATGGGAACATGCTATTTTTGCTATGCTATTACCAATATCATGATCCTCTCTAAGCTAGTAAAACTACTTCATTGACATAATACACCTAATGGATAACCCTACATCTTTTAATATAACACCTCCGTATAAATTCTTCTCCCTTGTATGTGTTATGCTGAGAGATTACTTGCCAGTCTCACCTTACTATTTATTTGAACGCCTCCACCTCCTTTTGTACCACCACCACCTCCCACCCATGTAGAAAAGAAAAAAAGCTTCCTGTCTCCAATTCTTCCTTAATCATCTAAAGACATGACTAGATGTCCTTTGCTGAGACTGCTGAGTCAGAAGCACGGACGGGCCAGCTCTGGTCGGTAGTAATGAAAAAGTGCAGGCAGGAAGTACTGAGAGAGATGGCTGCACAGTGTAGCAGTGGGTGGGAGCTGCTGCTGCCCTGAAGCCCTGAGCCTTGAGAATGGCAGTTCATTTTCTGGAAAAGAGCATGAGGCTGGAATCCAAGACACCCAGGCTAGTCTCAGCCATGCGACTCCTTTGCTGCCTGACTTGGTAAGTCGTTCCCTTTCTCTGAACTTCAGTTCTTTTCCCATTTATAAAGAAAACACAGGGCTGGCCCTAGGGGTCACTGGCAGTGTACCTAAAGGTTTCCTAAGTTAGGATCCTACTGGGAAGAGGGGCTCCTCTGAAGACATCTTGCAGCTGCATTGGGAACAGAGAATACATTTCAGAAGCAATGCCTCCACCAGAAGTTGTCAGGAAGGGACTATAGAAGCCAGAAAGGTCAGAGCTGAGGAGCACAACCTCACGCATGATAGCAGAGATTGGAGAAAGTAGAAGAGTGAGAAGGAGGTGGGTCTCTAATAAATTACATCAAGAAGTAGGATTAGGGTATTCGAAACTGAGGGGAGCAGGGAAAAGCTATGTGGGAAGGTGTCTGGATTTAGAAGCTCTAGGATAGCCCAAGGGAGTTTGGAGCCCCAGAGGAAGATGCATAAGGCAGGCTGAGCCTGATGCAGTAGTGGGCTTAAAAATTAAAAGGTAGGCTAAAACAGACAGGCAAATCTGAGCCTTTCAAGCGTGTCAGGCTTACTCCTTAAGAAAAATGAGTGCCCATGAATACACCCCTTCTACAGGATACTCGGTCCCTGATACACTCAACCATGGAACAAAACAAAATACTGAAAAATGTCTTAGGCCTGATCATCCACATTCTTGCGACAAAGACCCCAGAGCAAAGCTTTTGTCCCAAGAATTCTAGACCAAGTGCATTTAGAGCTCCTGCCGCCAGCCTGTGTCCTTTCACAAGCCACCCCTACCCACACTTCATGCTTCAACTGCATTCTTCCAAAGCCCAGAAAATTCTTTAGGACCTCTGGTGTTACTTCTTCCGGGGAAACCTTCCTTGACCCTCTCACTTCTTTCCCCTCCTTCTCTTTGGTGCTCCTGAGCACCCTCTCCAGTGTTTCTCTTTCATGCCCCTAAGCACACCTGAGCAGCATTTCTCTAATGCAGTGCTTACCGACTGTGCTGTGACTAATTTCTTTTTGCTGTTCTATCTTCATAGCTAGCTGTATTTTCATCCTTCACTTTGGATCTCCAAACTTCTCAGTGAGCCCAGTACTTGCTGGATGCCGGCAACTATCTGACAGGACAATATCCAGTATCATTAGGTTCCCTCGGTGGTCTTTTCATGGGAAACATCAATGAGAGAACCTTTTGAAATCATATAGAAAGATGCCATAGAGGCAGTGTCTTTCTGCCCGCTACACTAGCAGTAGATGTTATATTCATATAGAAGGTCTAATGGTTTCCAAAAGCCCTGCTATGGCTCTAAATTTCTTCTAAGTTTCCCTTGGAGGAAGATCTTCTTGTATATAAGGGGAAAAGTGTGTGCTGCACTTGTTTAGGAGATAGAGATTTTTACTATAAGACATACCTCTGAAGGGTTTTTTTCCCCATAAAGACAAAAAGAAGTCACATTCCCTCAGATATAAGCCACAGACTACTCCAAAGACACCCTCTATTACCAACACAGGTTTTAGGGTTTCCCAAAAGGGCAGGAAGAGCTCACTGATGAGCGTTCACTATGCCTTGCACACAGCAGAGCCTTACATAAGCTTCTCATTTAGGACTAAGACATGGCTAGAGAAATGGCTCAGTAGCTGAGAGCTCTATCGTTCTTCCAGAGGACCTGTGCTTATACTCCAGTACCTGTGTTAGGTGCCTCACAGCTCACATGTAACTCCAACTCTTCTGGTCTCTATAGGCAGTGCACCCACATATGCACATATCTACACATAGATACACACACATATATTTTAAATATAAATATAAATATATTTTTATTAATTTATTCATATTACATCTCGATTGTTAGCCCTTCCCCTGTTTCCTTCCATTCTATCTAAATATAAATATTTTTAAAGATTTAAATAAAAATACTCAAAAAATCTTCATGAAAATATGAAACAGAAAATAGAAATGAAAATTGAAATGAAATAAAGCTGCGGACCTGTAAGAATGACTAAATAAATAATATGGATGTTACCAAATGCTAGTGGGATAAGAAGCAGTAAACCCTCAGTCAACCAAAAGTAGTCTTTGGTCATAGAAGACGTAATAGTGATTTCCAGTGTGAAATGTGAAGGGGGCTGGAAGGATGCTTCAGAGGTAATAATAGGACTAAAAGCTGGGTGATGACTACAATGAGCGCGTCTACTTTGTGAAAAATCCTTTGGCTTATGATTTGTGTCCTTCACTTCAATATAAAGTTTGTCCGAAGGTAAAATTGTATGCTATAAACATAATTTGAAAGATTACAGTGAAAATGGAGCAAAAGGTATAATTTGTTCCCCTTTGTGCTGCAGCTTTACTTCTCAGGAGTAGCCATTGGTTTTTGTCTAAGCATCTCAGTACATATAGGCTATTTTCTTCCATGAATTTATATGCAGTAGAGATCTGACAAGACAGCTCAGTAGGTAAATGTGCTTGCCACAAAACCCGAAGACCTGAATGTTATCCACTAGGATCTACATGGTAGAAGGACACAACCAATTCCCACAATTGTCCTTACACACACACACACACACACACACACACACACACACACACACACACTGAAAGTGCTAAATATTTTTAAATTACAGTAGAGCCAAGAAGAATGTTATTCTTAGCTGGGTGTCATGTCAGCTTTCACAACGAGACAAGTTGGTTGTGAGATAGGGACCAGCCTGGCCTGCATAGTGAGACCCTGTTTAAAGCTACTTTGAAAATGAATGAAAGAAAGTTCTCTTTGGAGATGTTAGATGGAGGTAGGCAGTTAGTCAGTGTCAATCCCGAGGAGGACTCTGGTCTCACTATGGAAACCAGGCCAACATTCCAAGCACTCACTTCCTGCCTTCTGTCATCTATCCTGGAGATGATTAGCCCCAGTCCTTCCATAGCTTCCTTCGCCTGGGCCTGTGGAATGTCAGAGTAAATCAGACCCAGAAAGAATATCCTGAAGAGTGGATATGAGAGCATGTTCCACATTATGAAAGCCAAGGTAAACAGATGAACACTAAATTCTAAGATTTGTTACTTACGGTTCAACGTTCAAGTTCATCTCATTTTTGTGTCCCCAGGTCCAGCTCAGCACTTGGCCCACAGTGTGCACTCAGTGAACATTAATTTAAGCAAATGAACTGATTCAAGGGAGCGACTTGTGAAATTGCTTCTTGCTAATGTAGCCAGCAAATAAATACAGAGTCTTGGATGGAGATACCAACGGTCACATCATCTTTAGCTTTGTGCCGCTGAGCCACATGGGAAATCTCACGTGATACAACCCAAATTCTTAAGGCCATGAGGAATTTTACATGAGAGGCTTAAAATATGCTTTATGAATTTGAAGAAAAAATATATACAAATATTTTGCTATGACTTGATCTAACTAATAGAAAATAGTGACTTTGAGTATGATATGTTTTAAAATTACAGCTTGAATGCCCAATGTTAAGATAAATATGAATTTTGGCCTTCTGGATCCTATGAAAATTACTGAGAAGAATTTAAATGAGTACTTAAGTACAGGGTTATTTGTTGTGGTACAAACATTAGAAAAAAGGAAATAAAAGAAAAGATTATTAAAGAAATTATATTTTCTATCAAATGGCCTCTAAAACCTGGCTTTCTTTCTTATATTTGGTTGGGATTTATGGCAATCCCTATGAAGTGAGTGAAATTATTTTATTAAATGCCTTTTTCATTTAAACATATAAAAATACATATAATATATATATACACACATATATATACCTAAATATCAGTTAATAGAGTAGGAGATAAATACATTAAGGTCCATCATTCATACAATTTTGTCTGATTGGTGAAGCTACAAAATAATACCTGAGATTGAGTAACTTACCAGAAAAGGGGAAGAGAGATTTTTGGTTCCTAATTCTGAAAGCTTGGAAATCCAAGATCAAGTGGCCACAGCAGGTAAGGACTTGTGCTACGCAACTCTATTTGCTGTGAAAAGGCAGCTGGCCCAAATACCTTAAATATATGGAAGGTTTATGTGAGCTCGTGGTTTCAAAGGTCTCAGCTCATGGTTGCTTGGCCTTATTGCTATGGACTTGCATGGGGGGAAAACCACCATGTCAGGAAGCATGTGCTTTAGTGAAGATGCTCATAACAGGGGTCAAAAGGAGATAGAGGAAGGGACTGAAGGCACGGCACACTTTTCCAAAATACTGTTCCAGTGTGTCACTTCCTCCAAGGAAGCCTGCCACTTCATGGTTCTGCCACATCTTAGCAGCATTATGGGCTGTGGGAGAAGCTTTCATCACACAGCCATTGAAGAACATTTAGATTACATATAACACAAAAATGGAAAGGAAAGTGGGTAGAAGAATACAACTGTAAAAGGGAGATGGGGAGCAGAGTGAGGAAGAAAATTATGTATGAAAAAAACTTTGTGCATGCACATAAGTATATCATAATCATTGGTCTAAAATAAATATAAAATAAAGTAGCCACAGAAGTCATGCCAAACAAGAAAAGGTGACATCAGAACCGCGCACGATGGCTCAGCAGCTAAAGGCATTTGCCTCACAAACCTAACAACCTGAGTTTGATTCCAGAACTATGTAAAGGTAGGAGGAGAGAAGACACTTCAAAAAGTTATCCTGTGGTTTCTACATCAATACCCATCATACACATCCACTGTGAGGATTAGACACACTAGTGATCAACTCTAAGTCACCAACAGCGCATTGGTGTCACATTAAGGAAAGAAATCAAAGCATTCTTCCCTTAGAGGCATTTAAACAAGAGTGCCGTCTAGATTTGAATTCTCTCCTTCATGTTCCCTGTGTCTTCCATCCTCCGTCTGCTACACGAGTCTGAATCAGTGCCTGCCTAAGGGCTGTCTTGTGAATCTGCCTGTCCCTGTGTCTGTGTCTTCTTTCTATCCATAACAAAGGGCTTTGCTCTGTATTATTGAGCTGCACAGAAAGCATCACATGGAAAAGGAATGGTATAATTTACAGAAACCTTTAACAGTTTTAGAAGGATGAAGTCACTGGCTACAGCTGGTCCCAACTGACCGAGATAACCTCCATCATTGTTAATCAACCAATATCCAGAAATGGATGCTTTCAACATTTATGGTAGACTTTAGGAAATTGCTTTCAACATCTGTATTTGTTTAACAGCAGCAAATGATTCATATACATTTCTATCAGTCAGAAGCATGTCAATCTATTTTTTTTTTTTTAGAGAGATGTTTATTTTCCTTATTGAGAAACTTAAGTCTTGGGTACCTCAAAACCAATTATGGGATGAGGAAATCAGAACCCACAATAGAGAAATATATATTATCTTAGATTATAAAAGTTGATTACATGGGAAATCCAAGGCAAATAATGTTAATTGTTACATTGTTCTCTTAAAAGCTGATTAAACACAGCAAGACAATGGTCTTAAGTGACTTAAGGAGTTTTATTAACTTTCACTGTGAGGTCCTGCAAAACTTCCAGCTTCTTAGAATGTGAGAGATGTTTTCAGAATATTGTGTTATTATAATCCACAAAAATAATATACATAGTTTTGTTTTATAGTTCTTAACTAGCTCTTTGGATTTTATGAAATTCATTTTAATCATATTTACCTTTTCTCCCTCATCTCCTCCTACATCCACCCCCTTTCACTACCCAACCATCTTTTTGTCCTTTTTTTCACTCACCAAGTGAAGTTAGTTTTGCGTGTGTGTTCTTATATACGTGTCCTTCCATTGAAGGTAGTCAACCTACCATTAGCCACACTATTAAAGAAGACTGTCTATCTCCAAGTAGCTATCAGGTTCCTGTAGTTCCTTAGCTGGGGATGGGGACTTGTGTCCACCTCCCCTCTTCCTGCTGGGATTTAATCTGGCTTGGGCTTGCATGGGTCTTGGGCATTCCAACAGCAAATGCTGGCATGAATGTGGGAAAGGGGTAATACCCATTTATTGCTGGTGGGAGTGCAAGCTGTTGTAGCCACTATAGAAATCAGTGTAGAGGTTCATTTAAAAACACTAGAAATAAATCCGACACATAATCTGGCTATCCCATTCTCAGGGATATTCCCAAAGTTTTCTACATCTTACTATAGAAACACTTGCCCACCCATGTTTATTGCTGGCTTATTCACAATGGCCAGAAAATGGAAGTAGTTGAAACACCAACTGATTAGAGGATAAAGAAAATGTGTTACATTTACATAATGGAATGGATTCAGCTGTTAAATAAAAATGAAATTCTGAAATCCAGAGGTAAATGGATGGAACTAGAAACAATCATTCTGGGTAAGGTAACCCAGTCCCAGAAAGACAAATATCGTGTTTTTTTTTTCATTTGTGGATATTAGTTTTGAATCTTTAGGTATGTGAGTTTTATTGAGAATTCCCCCTAGGGCTCAGGAAATTAATAAGAAGTCATTCAAGAGGAAGGGACTATAGAATAGAGTGATATATAGGGGGAAGAATGAATACTAGAGCAGAAAGGGTTAAGATGGTGGAGGATGGGAAGTCATAGTAGAGATGGAAGTATGGGGACAACTAAAACTAAGACTTTCTGAAAAAAATCATATTAAGACCACTACTATAAAAGCTTCCTACAATATAAACATAAACATATAAAAAGAGTTAAAATGGGGTTACCCTATAAGGGAGCAGTAATACACTCTATTAGAAACCACAGAACTAAACAAAAAACCCTGTGCCGGGAATGGGTTAGCTCTTTTGGAATTGATGGTCAATGAGGTCCCATAGGCATCCCACCTCCGCTACTGGTCTTGGGTATCCTCTAGAATTTAACAGTATGTCCTTTAGGTACATTTTCATTAGTGTCACTTTTCAGCCTTTGCCCTCAGGTTAAAGTAGTCTGGAAAGGGCTCTAGGTAGGATTCTAAAGATGAGAAGAATAAACTTAAGGAAAACCAGCACCAATCAGTCAAGACTGCAAGTTTCTAAACTCCATCTCCAGAACAAAGCCCTTCTTACCTTATCAGTTGGACAGGGTCCTTGGTTTTCCTGTCTCTCTACCCACAGAGCCTAAAGGGAAGCCTGCTTATTGACAGGTCCCACACACTTAAACAGAAGCCAAAGGCATCTTTGCCATTGCAGAGAGACATTTATAGGGGTAACAGGTCAACACAATTGTAGAAGGAACCCATGCCATCTACTCATAAAAATAAACCCTTTATCACTCATGAATAAGACCAGAACACTAGAAGGGTATGGTGGTACACATCTATAGGTCCCAGCACTTATGGGGCAGGTCTCCATGGCTACATAATGAGACTTGACCTTATAACAAAGGACATGGATAAAAAGCTAAAGATCACTAGACATTTCAGGAAAGCTGACAACGTGGGGGAAAAAGGGGGACAAAATAAGCAAATAAATTGACTCCAGAGGATTCGTGCCTTGGAACTGATACCCAGAAGCTTTCATTCTTATTCTCCTTTATCTCTTTTCCCTTCTGTTTAGGATAGTCGGGTTGTGAGGAAGATATCTTTGTTTAATAAATTCATAATAAAGTTTAATTGTTAAGGAACCAGAACCAACAAGTGGCGCTCGATGTGAGGCCCAATGGGTTCTGTAATTTCTAATGGTATGAGGGAAGATTCTAATTTCAAGAGACTTGTTCCCAACTAAATTCAGGTATCCACACCCTTAAAATTCATATGTTGTCATAGTTTGACAGGGGGAATAGCTCCCAAAGAGTGCCCATGGGCCAGAGCATTTCACAGGCATGGCTCCTAGCTGCCTGTCACGGCTCAATTCTTACAGAGCAAAGGATGGCAGCATACACATGGCTGGTTGGAGAAGCAGGCCTAGGAGGCTGGAAGTCTTCTAAACTGACCTAGGTAATAGAATTAACTGCCTAGAAAACTAATAAAATAAAAACTGCTATGGTCCCTCTCCAAGGCGCCATGGCAGAAGGCTCCTGGATCTTTTTTGGCTTTGTTTTGTTGTTTATTGATTTGTTTGCAATGAGTTTAGGCATAGTCACACTTCTTCATACTCTTTCTAAAAAAGTTCAGGAAGAAAGACAGAGAGCTGAGAGATGTGAGACTAAGTTACTAGCCACAAAAAGGGAAGAAG